>NC_086007.1:9331799-9631799 GCF_030014385.1 Trichomycterus rosablanca | reverse complement strand
GGGTTTAAACCAGTGACTTTTTGATTACTAGTCCAGCACCTTAACCACTAGGCTACAACTGCCACCATTTTCAGGAGTTAATTTACTTTCCATTATTACCTATTTTACACACAAATCTCTGTAGTTATTATTAGTTTACTCCCCTTTTTCTGTTTGGTGTGTTTGCATGTGTCTTTCAGGCCAATAGTACGGAGGAGAAGGTAGCGGTTTTACTGTTGGCTTGCTAGGTTTTTAGGCATGTGTCTATAATAACTGACAGGAGAGTGCGAACAAGACATACTGTTCCTGTTCTTGCATGCCCTAATTATTTTGGCACAGGTTATACCTGCTTCTGTCATATTGCTACAACAATTATGTGTTATTGATTTTTTTGTTAATACAATTTACTCCAGGGCTGCCACACTTGCTGTATTATTACGCAATCTGTACTGGCACGGCACTTTTACTAGGTTACACTTTGTAATCCCATAGAGCTTTGGTCATGCTGGGCACAGCTCCAGGTTTAACTGGGGTTATTATATGAACAGCATGAGCGACTGTTGGGATTCTGTAAAGCTGTCATTATGTCCTCTTTTTAGCAGAAAAGCACGTAACAGTGTCAATGTGCATAAAATGATGTAATCAAGATTTTATCTTATCTGTTGTTAGAAAGTTTGTTGGCTATGAAGTTCATCACATGTAGTTCAGTTTAGTGAAAAACATTTTGCTACTGCAAGTCTTGTCTTTGAGTTTTATATGAAGTGTATACCCAGCTGTGCTGTTTTACAATAGTCCAGGGTGTGTTTGCAGGTATTTGCTTTGGGAACGAACAGCAGCGGCTGCTTGGGTCTGGGAGATAGCCAAAGCACCATTGAACCCAGACGGATAGATTCCCTTTGTGGAAAGAAGATAACCTCATTGAGCTATGGCACAGGACCGCATGTTGTCATTGCAACGACAGGTCTGTAACATGTTTACATTGTTTTGGCGTCCATGTGTTTTTGCCTCTTGTTGCATAGTGCATACTTACTCATGTATCTACCAGCATGTGTAGGATATTTTAACATTAAGACACACTGGCTGCATATATAATCTTGCAAATAACAGAGTACATGAAGGTTACGGAGGTTGAATAGAATAACTGTATTGGTTTTGAAAAAATAGTACCTGGTGAAACTGTAGCAGAGCAATCCAGGGTTGATGGCAGTTGATGGTGTAACTCTTGTCAAAGACCTTCCATGCCACCTAAAAAAAACAAAAGTCTCTGTTGCCATGGTGTGTTTTTTATCCAGCTTAGGAATGCGCTCTGTCTGGACCCCGGAGACTCTGACTGCTTTGTGCATGACTGATTCAAATCATGCCACAACATGCTTGCATTTTTTAAATCTATATAGCCTTTCTATAAAATTAGACAAGACAAAGAAGCCCTCAGGTAGATGACGTAGGTAGTTTAATGAGGAAACTATACTAAAAGTGGACAAATTGATTAGCAATGTGTCTGATTTTGTCATTTGTATTTTCATCTAACCTACCATAGTAACATAATTGTTGCTAGTGTACAAAATGGTTTGTAGCCTGTTCTATTTAGCATTGTGTATAATTTCATTCAGTCTCACTGATTAATATTAGAAGCACATATATGCAAATTTACTAAAAGTATGAATGAAAACCTGCTGAAAATTCGTGCAGCTGTAATTGCATTTTTGCTGATGTGGGTGGTTGGGTGTGACCTAGCACATTAAATATACATGCTCTGACTACTCTTAGGTACACCTATCTGGTACGTGCATTCATTATTATTTAATTTGCTACACCTTCCATAAACTGAGCTTGGTGGGTATTCAATTACTGACTGTAGCCCTTCTATACATTTTGTCACCCCCTGTACCCCATTTACCAATCTAATTCAATAATAATAATCGCATTTTAATAGTTAATGCACATATGCACCTTATGTGTAAATAATATCTATTGCACAATTTTTTATCACTACTATATTGTTTATTTTATTATATGTATATATATATATAAATACCATTGTTTATTGTTTATTATACGTTTAGATATAGTGTACCTTTTTACTATTTAACTTGTATGTATGTTGACACCTGCACCAAAAGAAATTCCTTGTACATCTGCTACTTGGCGAATAAAAAGATTCTGATTCTAAAGGCATCTCCATGTGACCCCCACTGGCCAGACCATGTTGAGGTGGTGGACTATTTTCAGCAACAATGTTGGCTTTATATTTTTGGTTGGATCTTCTCCAGCACTGACTTTAAGATGATTAAAAATCCCAACAACACCGCTGCACCTACTACACCTGCTGTACCTATACACTTACACTACTGTGTAAGTACACTATGTTAATGTCATTGCAGTACTGCAGTACTGAGAATGGTTCACCACCACCTCTCTGGCTCCCTCTGAGTATGGGGAGGAGGGTGACATAGTGTGTGAACCAACAAATGGACTACACTTAGTGACCGTATATCCGAAAAGCTAACTTGTATGTATATGTAACTTAATAATCAAAGAATGTACCTACAAGATAATTGTACCTACTTATTTTCTGTTTGTTTGGTATGTTAAGGCAAGTACAAAGTAGATGGCCCAGGAATTTTTTTCCAAAAGGGCCCTGTCCAGTATAACTAGAATGAACCTTTATGTGTCCTGTATAGATGGAGAGGTGTATGCCTGGGGCCATAATGGCTACAGCCAGTTGGGGAATGGCACCACTAATCATGGCCTTATCCCGGCTTTGGTCTCAACCAATCTCATTAACAAGAAGGTGACTGAGGTGGCCTGTGGCTCTCATCACACAATCGTTCTCACCACAGAAGGAGAGGTACAGTTCATCACTTAAAAGCTATTCACACTATTATGCTTTTATCTTTGTGGCAACAGTTTGGGAAACACTGCCTCTGTGCACAAAATCAGGTCCATAAACACATGGTTTGATGAGTTTGGTTTGGAGGAACTCCACTGGTCTGCACAGAACCTTTATCTCGACCTCACTGAACGTTTTTGGAATAAACTGAAGGTTGTGAGCCAGACTTTCTCATTCTACATCAGTGCCTGAACCCTCTAATGCTTATTTAGAAGAAGAAGAATTAAGTGTGTCATCCTCCACCTGATGCACCATATATTTTCAATAGGAGACAGACTTGGACTGCAGGCATGCCAGTCAAGCACATGGACTCTTTGACTATGAAGCCATGCTATCTATCTATCTATCTATCTATCTATCTATCTATCTATCTATCTATCTATCTATCTATCTATCTATCTATCTATCTATCTATCTATCTATCTATCATAGACTTGGCAGTAAGACATTATCTTGATGGCGGCATGTGTCTCTAAAGTTACAATATACGTACGTCTCCATGCTAGTGGTACCTTCACACATAAGCAAGTCTCCCACAATTGATGCACTCTCATACCATGACAGATGTTGGCTTTTGCACTTTTCACTAATATCAGTCTGGATGGTCCTTTTCAAACAAGCTAAAACGTGGACTTATCTGACCACAGCATACATTTCCACTGTATTTTTGTCCAGTTTTGTGATGCAGTGGTGACCTTGTGAGTGTGTTGCAACCATCAAATGTGTTCATATTTGCTATAGTGTTTCTTTTAAGCGATGGTCAGTACATACATGTTTACCTGTTGTTTGCTTTATATGCTCAGGTGTTTGCCTGGGGCTACAACAACTCTGGTCAGGTAGGATCAGGCTCCACAGCCAACCAGCCCACACCACGCAGAGTCAGCAGCTGCCTACAAAACAAGGTGGCGGTGAACATAGCCTGCGGCCAGCTCTGCTCCATGGCGGTCCTGGATAATGGAGAGGTGACATGGCTCATGTTTATGCTGTTATTTTTTGTGTTTGACTGCTTTAGGCATGTCTACACTTTAACCTTATAAAGCAATGCATGTATCTCTACTTATATTACCTTATTTCACCTTTTATTGTTTAGCTTACATTTGCATACATACTCCTACCTATTTCCAGCTTTTAACATTTAACATTTTAAATTCTGCAAAATAATTGAAAATAAAAACTGTTTTGGGAGGTTTACAGTGATTTAAGAGAGCATAGATCCTTTCTGACATTTGACAGCCACAATATAATCTGACTGACCTTTGTGTTGACAGATATATGGTTGGGGCTATAACTGCAATGGGCAGCTGGGTTTGGGCAATAATGGCAACCAGCAAACACCATGCCGTATTGCTGCTCTGCAGGGAATCACCATTGTACAGGTGAGTGGAACCCTTTATGCAAGACATTAAGAGTGATTTGAAATTAAATGAATGAATTATTTTCTTTTTGTTCGAAACATGTTACAGTATACTTGTATACTTTATAACAAATGAAATGGAATAGACTCTACAAATTTCCTTTGTGCATTAATAAAGCATTAAGTTGTTGCTAGTTTGTACTTGTCAGTGATAACTGTAATCTCTGAGCTGCTTAGTAGGGATAAAAAAAGGCTTGTTTATCCAGTCATTATCTCGCCTTACTGGAAAAGTAAACATTCTCGGGCTTATCTCTCCAGGTGGCATGTGGCTATGCACACACACTGGCATTAACTGATGAAGGATTTGTTTATGCTTGGGGTGCCAATGCCTATGGACAACTGGGCACTGGAAACAAGAGCAACCAGGCATTGCCCACTCTAATTAACCTGGAAAAGGAGAGGTAAGAACATAGAACCTACACCATTAGACATGTGTGTTGCCTCTCAGTAAGGAATTCTGCCGTTTTGGTCCTTTTTTGGAGTTTAAAATTCAACATTCCACACAAACACAATCGGCCGTGTTGGAGGGAGGGTTGGACGGGGTTTCTTTCTGCTGGCACTGCGATGTATGAGCTCCAAAACTTGCACGGGGGATGGTAGAGTCACATAGAGCTTAGCGGGATACGGCTATGTGCGCGAACCTAATATTATCAGGTGATAAAAAGCATACACAGTTCGTACACGTGTAGGAGGGGGGCATGTAGTGATCTGGCTCTCTTTAATCAGATCAGGGGTTGCACAAACACAGCGGATTCACAATTGGGAATTGGAAATGACTAGATTGGGAGATAAAGAGGAAAAATTCAGATATATAATATCTATCAGCGTCATTTAGATATATAATATCTATCAGTGTCACACTTTCATTTTCTGCTATCTTTATTTTCTATTGCCAGCAGGTTGTGAATATGTCAGACAGGACAAGCCAAGTAAGTTGGCTTGTGTGTGTGTGTTTTTTTACCAGGATGGTTGAGGTGGCAGCGTGTCACACCAGTCACACGTCAGCCGCAAAGACGCAGAGCGGCCAAGTGCTGATGTGGGGTCAGTGTCGAGGCCAGGCTATTCCCTACCCACACAGCACACATTTCTCCACCACGGATGATGTGTTTGCTTGCTTTGCCACTCCTGCCGTCACCTGGCGCCTTCTTACTGTAGGTAAGACCACCCGTTCAGTCTGCCAGTATTGGAGCCCGCAGATTTTTCTTGTAGTGTGCTTAACTTTTCTTTAGCTTGCACAGAAATATAATCTTTGCCTTGTGGGAGCTATCAGTGCCCGTATGTTATGTCTTTGTCTTTTTTTAGATGGGGATGACTATCTGACGGTTGCCCAATCTCTCAAAAGAGAGTTTGACAGCCCGGAAATTTCAGATATTAAGTTCCTGGTTGATGGGAAGTGCATCCACGTTCACAAAGCTCTGCTTAAAATCAGGTAAAGACCTTTTAGCTAGCAGGAATGCAGCAAAGAAACAGACTAAATAGTTTTCCAGCTGGTCCTTGCCCTCCTTCCTCTTGCCTCGCCACATTGCATAATTGCAGTAGGATCGAGGCAAAGGCACTATCGTGTCACATCATGTAAGCTGGATTTTGTGTAGGATTTGAATGATGTACATTGGTTCTTCTACTTGTCATACTCTCTAAATGAATTAAAGTTGCTTTACTGTACATTTAGACAGTGCAAAATAATTGATCGTTCGTTGTAGCAGTTAGATTAAAGCATGCACCAGCTTGCTCAAGGAAGTAAAGCCTTCTGCCTAAAAACCCCTCAGAGTTGGATAGCATCATCATAGACTGGAATTCACATTTAAATTATTTGCATATGGTTGAGTAGCCTGCAGGAATCTTGTTTTCCTACCCAAAGTCTTTTTTTCTGTTTGAAGATGTGAGCATTTCCGTGCACTGTTGAATGAGAATGATGAGGAGGCCATAGAAATTCATCAGTTTTCCTATCTGGTGTACCGTGCCTTCCTGGAGTATCTCTACACTGACACGATAAACCTGCCTCCAGAAGACGCCATTGGTAATCTCAGTTTGATGTTTACGTTCCTCAGTCTATCTAACCCTCACAATTGCATAGTATAGTGTTCCTCGGACAAAGCGTTTCTTTAAAATGTGGCTCTTTAAATTGCATAGATATTTATTTATTAACATATGACATTAGTAGTTGACATTTCCTCCCTTTATCTCTCAATCTAAGCTTTTCCATTTCCCAGTTGTAAATCTGCTGCTGCTCGCACAACCCCTGGTCTGAACTTAGAAGAGCTGGATCACATGATTGACTATGTCAGAGCATGGCGGTGGCTGAACAGCCTACCCATTGGGATGTGTACTTGTCAGTGCGCTCTTAGTGCTGATCTAACCCCAAATAACATGAGGATATTCAGGAATGGCATTTGGCGTAAACACTAGAATGTGGCAGTGGTGACCCCTAAATACGGGAATAATGTGTTCATTAAGCTAATTCCAAAAATAAATGTTCAAATTGCAAGTTAGGCAAAGCTGAAATGATAAGTCACATCTAAATTGCTAACTAAACCACAATTGTGGACTTAACCTTTCCAGTTTTAGTCTCACCATATCCGCTTCACACAACAGCAAGCACAGCAGGTTTCTGGTTCAATAGGGCCTTTACAAGATGTGCCTAATATCCTAGCAGTGTAAATATCATTCATCCATCTAGTCTTTGTTCTCTGGTTTTTAGGGCTTCTGGATCTTGCCACTTATTACAGAGAGACTCGACTTAAAAGGCTGTGCCAGGAGACCATCAAAAGAGGCATTTCTGAAGAGAATGCCATCACACTGTTGTCTGCTGCTGTTAAGTATGAGGCACGGGTAAGTCCGGACACCAGATTTGTACCTATGTACTTAACGAGTACTGAAATGATTATTAGTAACCTAAGAATACTGAAATTAAATCCAAGGAATTCAAAATTGTTAATCCTACTTTACTGGGAAGAGCATTGGTTGCATTAAGAGACTGTTAGCTACAATGGTTGAGTCGTATAAATGTTGAGTACAGTGTTGATACAGTCATATTACTGAGACAGAACACTTGGACCAGCAGTTTACCTAGAACGTAACATGACAAAGTATGACAGTAAACATGCAACATATTTGTTTGTTTTCTCATGTTTGGGTAAAATAATGTCATAAAGTGAAAACCCTAGAACCTCATTATAAAACATAGAAACGTAAAGCAATGGCTGTGTCTAAAATCGCCTACTACATACTGTATACTGCATACTGCACTCAGTATATTTTGTATACTCAGTATATTCTGTATACTGCACATATTTTGTGTACTCATTATACTCAGTATATACTGCATACTGCACTCAGTATATTTTGTATACTCAGTATATACTGCATATTGCACTCAGTATATTTTGTATACTCAGTATCATATTTTATATACTTACTGCATACTGCATCCTGCACTCAGTATATACTGTATACTGTGCTCAGTATATACTGTATACTGCATCCTGTGCTCAGTATATACTTTAAACTAGCCGTGCTGTAATGAACAATCGATTATAATAAACTCATGTTTGAAGAAATTAAACAAAGGCTGAAATCGTTGGAATTCCAATTCAAAACGCGTAGCCACCTTCAGTAAGCCCAGTAAAGCACTGGATAATTAGTTAGTATACGGGGATCTAAGGAGTACTCTCAACAATGCACACAAACAGTGGAGTGGCATTGGCTCCCTCTAGTGGAGAACCTCCAGTAATAAGAGTGTAGAATGGAGATGGGAGGTCCACATGGTACATGACAATTAAAATCATGGATTTAAAGCAAGTCATCATTGCTTGGTTGAGCTTTAAGTGCTTCTTCGTTTGCAGGACCTGGAGGAGTTTTGCTTCAAATTCTGTGTTAACCACCTGACTGCCGTGACTCAGACGCAGGCCTTTGCCGACATGGACCATGACCTGCTGAAAAACTTTATTAGCAAAGCCAGTCACTTTGGAGCTTTTAAAAACTGAAGTGGAATGGGACAGGGTCATGGAGAAACTAGGAAAAAAACTTTTGGTCTGGATTTGCCAAAGTATGTAGAAACGGCAGGCTGTGAATGTGAAGATGGCTAAACCACTGCACTGGCTGATCTGTGTGTCCTGGAGCCAAAATGGTTTCAAGATTCAGGCCCTCAGGTAGGGAGTAGATTTGGAATATAAACACAAAGACCACTTTTCACAAAAAGCACACAATTGTATCTTAGTCAATGATTTGGCTTTTTTCTCTATGAAATCCTTTTTCTATGGACTTTTAAGTGTAGAACCTTCTGGTGACACAATAGTGGAAATATTTGTATGGGTGTACTTGTATGAACTTTTTTCTCTGGAAACATTTTAGAACATGCTTGCTCCAGGACCAAAGAAACATGAAGAGAAAATTGCATAGACAATTAAAAGAGTGGCACATTATTAAAGGTGGGATTCAGTGGAAAAGCTTATACTGCACAATATAAACAACTAGTTTAATATATTGTTGATATGAATGCTTATTAATCCAATTGCTCTATTATTATGCATGAATTTGTGCTCATCCAACCATTTTTGTCTGGATATGTTTGGATCGCTGCCCTGCTGGAGCCAGTGTGGCTTCATGGCAGTGGTATGTAGGAAACTCCAGCTGTTTACACTGGTTAGATAAAAGGAAAGGCTTACTGCTGGACGCTTTTATTCAAAGCATTATGACATTACTGTGACAGTACACAGTCTAAGCAACTGAGAGTTAAGAGCCTTGCTCAAGAACCCAACAGGGGCAACCTGGCAGTGGTGGGGCTTGAACCAGTGACCTTCTGGTTACTAGTCCAGTACCTTAACTGCTAGGCTGCAGCTGCCCTTTACATACAGTTTTTTTTCCCAAAGGTAAAATGTCACAGAGGTAACATTTAATTGTAGATTTGGCAACTTGGTCCTTTTAACTATGTCTTTGTCACCTAATATGTATACCCCAATGAAACAGAAAGTGGTGGATGATTGCTTAAGAGATCCTAACCACTCACATGAGCTTTAAGTAAACAAGCTATGGTTCTAAGTCACTTGTACAGTTATTCAACCCACTAAACAATTGTTGATATTTTTGTTGCCTAGAAAGGCTTTAATGTCCCAAATTGCTTTTGTTCTGGCAAGCCATAAATTAATACATGCTATGCTGCAATGTTAATTTATTTTGACTGTTTAATACAGATGTTACTTCATTGGTCTGGATTTTTTTTGGATTTGTCGGATTTTGAAGGTAGATTTTTTTCCACCCCAAACCATAAACTGTTATTATCCGAAAAGGAGAAAACATATCCAAAGTGAACACTAACAAAAAGTGTAATAAATAATTCATGTAAATAAAATAGTATTTTAACATATAGGAAAATATAATGCATTTAGGTTGTGACTGGAAATGGTAATTGATCAATTTATCGTTTACAAAAGTCTCTGCAGACAACCACTAAACCAGTGGCATCTTTATATCTGGGAAAAATCACAACTGTGTTATTTTATTAGGTCTACTATATTATGTGTACTGAAACTATTTTCTATTTTTAGCTTTTTGATCAGGATAGAATATTGAATACACTTTTGTATTTTGTTCTTTTAACACAGTTACTTCATATCAGTAAGGTCAGTATTTGTATTTGTTGTTTTTTTGTTGTTGCTTATTTTGTCTCGTCATTGCTTTTGGAAGCAGAAATCTTCGCACTAAATTACATGTTTGTAGTTGGTGTTTACATATTAAAGTAACAATAAAATGATGTCTAATTTGGAGAGATATTAACTTTGTGTACAGATAAAAGCTTTGCTCATAACCTGTAATATCAAACATCCAGTCACAGAGTCTACCAATTACATGTTTTCCTTTTTTAAGACTTACTAAAATATTGTAAATAAGAATACACTTTACATGTTACAGCATCATGTTCTGAAGAAGTCTGTACTAATTGTACTAGAAAGTTTAATTGCTGAGTTGGGGGAGGAATGTTTGAATTATATCAGTGTTTGATCTGTCGTCATGTTTACAGGTGAATAGTTGTTTTTTTACTACTTGTACACAAAGTTATAATGGCACTGAGGTTGCTGTAGTTTGACAATAATGTAGTGTAACTGTTACAGAAGCGATTATTCAACCTTATGACCACTTTGTTTCTTCATGATGCAGCTGTTCTAAGTTGCTTAGCTTACTGTTGATAAAATAAAAGCTTTGAAACTTCAATTGTTTGCTGCTTTTTCATTTACGTGCTTGACAGACTCTTTTATCCAACTTGCAACTTAGAGTTAAGATCCTGGTTTACACAGGTTATGGTTAAGATTCTGGCTCAGTGCTTTACTTATTAAACTAGTTAACAAACCCCTGACCCCAACATTAAGAGTCTTGTGGTTTTTCAGCTTACCAACAGAATGAATTGTTTTATTTTCAGCACCACATGTCTCAGAACCAAGTGTTGTTTTTATTAGTAGTGATATATATTTATTTATTTTTTATGTATGCGTTTTTCCCTTTCTCACCCAATTTAGTCATATTCAATTACCTGGCGTAATCGCTCCTCCCTGCTGCACACCCCTACCCTGGTTGAGAAGGGCCATATGTGACACACACCCCCTCCAATATGTGTAATAGTCAACTGCCTCTTTTCGTCTTGACATATACTGGCAGCATTTCTGTTGTTTGTTATGGATCTGTAGCATTGTGTTTAATTATAAAAAAAAATTTCACCATAATTGCTACTCATTGTGTAAAATATTTACAATCAATATTAATTATCCTTTATAGTAAAGCTAAGTGCAATTATTTGCAGCATTAATATATAGAACTAACTGAACACATACAGTGGGTTCAGAGACTTTTTGGATTAGTATTTAAAAAGTTTAGACTTTTAGATTATCATTATTATTATTATTATTATTACTATTATTATACTAGTCCCTCTTGGTGCTTAATGGGTCAGCCGTCAAACATCCCAGTAGGTGGCAGCATCGCATTATAACTACCACAAGCGTTTACTTTTGTGTCTGTTATTCTTCACATTCAGAAAAATCGTAATGGAATGGGCGAGAATCCAATATCCTGGATGCTTTCCAAGATACAATATTACAGTGCAAGAGTCACACCAAAAAGGTGAGTGATGAAATTGAGATGTGGCTAGAATAAGGGAAAGTATCAAAAGAAAACACACAAAAATATCTGTAGCCCGTATTTGGATATTGTGCATAGAAAAGGGATAGAGTCAGAATCACAGGCCAGCTACTCAGTCCACTGGTGTGCTACAACCGTGTTCTAGGAAAAATAATACAGAGAGGGAACTCATTACAAACCAGGAGAGGCTATAATAAGAGCAGGTCAGTCCACGTCCAGCATTTATCAGTGTTTGGGGTCCGCTATTAAGAAGGACCTCACCCGACCAGTATGGTTCAGTTGTAACAACTGAAAAGTCGCCGCAATACTTGGTGACTTCCCCGGAAACAAGATAAAGCGTTTTGATGTTTTGATTCAGTGACGTAACTATTTTCTCATAAACATGTTGTTACAGATTTTGTGAGTAACGTAGTGTGACTTTCCTCTAGCACTTTCACAGTTTCCCTCAGATGCAGATAAGCTTGTCATGTTGTGACTTCCTATCTATGTAAAATGATCATTAAACCTTCCAGTAAATAGTCTAATCTACAGTAAAAAGGAAATCCAGTGCTGCTCTTCTCAATCTTCCATTTCCCAGAACTGCCTCACCTGTTTTTATGTGTGGTTTGTTGTCAGACAACATGAAATTACTTGTATTTTTGTGGTATTTGCATTAAATGTGCTCTTATTTTTATCTAAATCACCATAATAGACATTTACATTTAGCAGACGCCTTTATCCAAAGCGATATACAGTACAGTTACAGTATACAATCTGAGCAATTGAGGGTTTAGGGCCTTGCTCAAGGGCCCAACAGCAGCAACCTGGCAATGGTGAGGCTTGAACCAGTGACCTCTTGATTACTAGTCCAGTACCCTAACCACTAGGCTACGGCTAATAGACAATTGTAATCTTATCTTGTTTAATAAAAACACTTCTTTCTTTATTAATTGGTAAACCCTCCAAATAAGCTGTTCCCCTGATATTCTTTTGTAAAATATTTCTATACAATTCTTTAATGATTGCAAGCTAGACAATTCTGGTGGTAACAATGCAGAAATAAATATATTGTTATGCATTATGTAAATAAAAGATTTGTTCTGTCATACAGGTGGTCTTTTGCAAAACTAAGATCCTTGAGAGGATTGGTTGCTGTTTTTGTGGCAGCGGACATGAATAAGGACCTTGGACTATAAACTGAAACTAGCTTTAATGTCTAATCCACTTTATCATACTGGTAATCTTATTTGTTTAAGTCAGATAGCTGTAAATGACTGGCTCAGTCATCTCTCAGCCACACCCTTTTTTAGAGAAAGTGGTGGCTGCACTTTCGTTTTACTATTAAATAGATTTTTAAAAGAAATTTTAAATGACGTGGTGTGAAGTGGTTCCTGTTGGACTAGTTTTATCTATGCAAAGCCATTTGAATGCATTGTGTAGTCAGTTGTTCCAGGCCGCTCCCTTTCCTCTTTGTTTATGTATAAATTTTAGCAGTGTGCAGCTAGTTTTAGATACATAGCTTAACTGCCAGTAAAAACCACATGTCATTATTAATCTTAGTTATTTTTTTACTCAAATAGTAGTGATTAAAAAGATCTAAAACATAAAACCAAGACTACATCTGTGTATATGTATGAAAGTAAAGCAGTTCTACAGTGGAGAGTGGGCTAATCTTTCTGTACGATACTGTGAAACTTGTAACAGGTGCCGGACGTGCCTTGCAAATATAGATTATAGAAAAATAACCTTAAGTGCAGCCGACAACAGAGAAAGAGGGATAGTGCAGAACTGATCTGTCTGCTACAACTCTGTTCTATAAAAAAGGAAACATAGGGAACCCGAGTCACAAGCCGTAAGCCCACAACCATCATGGTTCCACTATGTGAGGACCGTTCTGGAAAATGCGTCATCACACCGCCTCTGGGGCAGCTCGCTCATCCAGAGCGGTTCCAAATGTGACAGCCCCAAACCTTTACGACGTCAGCCGAGTTCCTTGAAAATAGGTAAGGTGCACTGGCCATATGTCAGCATGTCTGCATGGGTTTCCTCCCACAGTTCAAAGACATGCAGTCAGTTTAATTGGAGATATTCAATTCCACCTGGGTATAAGTGTGTGTGTTTGCCTTGTGATGGACTGGCGACCAATCTGGGTTGTTTTCTACCTTTTGTCCAGTGAATCGGACCCACTGTGACCCTTAATAGGATACAGCAGTGGTATAGACAATGAATGAATGAATTAATGAATTAATCTCTTTTGTTTGCACATGAAGCAACACCACTGTGCTTTCTTATGCAGCCCAACCTACACTTCTAGTCAAATGTTTAGGGGCGGCACATTGGCTCGGTGGGTAGCATTGTCGCCTCACAGCAAGAAGGTCCTGGGTTCGATCCCCAGGTCAGGCGGTCCGGGTCCTTTTTGTGTGGAGTTTGCATGTTCTCCCCGTGTCTGTGTGGGCTTTCTTTGGGTGCTCCGTTTTCCTCCCACAGTCCAAAGACATACAGTCAGGTTAATTGGAGCTACCAAAATGTTTGTGTGTTTGTGTGAATGCAATAGACTGGCGCCCTGTCCAGGGTATTTCTGTGTGCCTTGCACCATTTAAAAGCTTGGATAGGCTCTGTGTGGAGTTTGCATGTTCTCCACTGGACTTGAATTGCCTAAGTATCAGTAAAACTGGAGTATGCAGGAGTCCTAAAACCTTTCAGTAATAGTATAAATACAAGTTCCTGTTTCTGAAAGTTCCACTGTTTCAGTTTGTTTTTACTCTGATTGCGTGACACCACTGCTTGTGTAATCATGTAGCTCCTTACAAAACACTGTTCTTCAACATATTTCTGTCCTCATCTACTTTACATTAAGTGCCTGGATTTAACTGTTAATCGGCAAATTTTGCATGAAGACATTATTTAGAGGTGTGTACGTGCTTTTTCCCCACACTGTTCTTACCCAATGCTGAAATGAATCAGGCACGTAATGCCAGATAACTTTTAAGAAAATTATTGCTGTTTTTCTAGGCTGCTCAAGCTGTGGTGGATATTAGGGTTTTTAGGCCTTTTATAGTGGATTACAGACTAAATTAAGAGAAGAATATTTGCTAAAAGTTTGTCATAATTCAAAGTGTTTGTGCTCTGGTAACTAGTTCGGCTAAAAGTTTTTGGTCACCTGACCAGAGCTTGTATAAAATGTATCCTTCTTTGCGGCTATATTAGCCCCCGATCTTCTGGAAAGGCTTTCCTCACTCATTTTGAAGTGTGTCTGTGTGTACATATACAGGTGTACAGTACAACGAAATTCTTTCTTTGTGTATCCCTTTTTTGGAAGCTGGGGTCAGAGTGCAGGGTCAGCCATCGTGCAGTCCCACTGGAGTAGAGAGGGCCATGCTCTAGGGCCCAACAGTGGCTGCATGGCAGGGCTGGGATTTAAGCTCTCAACCTTTTAGTTGAAAGCCCAAAGCTCTACCCACTAGGCTGCAACTGTCCCTAAATGTCCCTCAATGTAAACATTTGGTCCCTAAGCCCAACTAAATTTATCCAGCCCAACACACACTAACACACCACCACCATGTCAGTGTCACTGCAGTGCTGAAAATGATCCACCACCCAAAAAATACCTGCTCTGTAGTGGTCCTGGGAGAGTCCTGACCATTGAAGAACAGCATGAAAGGGGACTAACAAAGCATGCAGATAAACAGATGGACTATAGTCAGTAATTGTAGAACTACAAAGTGCTCCTAAATGGTAAGTGGAGCTGATAAAATGGACAGTCTGTGTAGAAACAAGGAGGTGGTTTTAATGTTATGGCTGATCAGTGTTTGTTGGAGAAGGAGTCACTTAAAAGGAGTAAACCATCATTTACAGGTTGAACAGAACACTACATGGTCTACAACTATGGAACATAGGATTGTAATGGTATGAAAGAAGCACCCATGATCATTTAAAAAAGCAGGAACACAGTAAACTGCTTTATCAAGATAAGGCTGATAAAAGTTTGTGGAACATTAGACGTTCGTGCCTGGCAGTCTTTGTTTAGCAAGTAGTTCATTTTACTGTATAAAAGCAAACCAGGTTTTGTTATTAACCCTAACAACCAGTAATGCTCTTAGTATGTAGCAGCACACCCTTAATAATGCCAGCAGCCTTTGTCTTCTGGCTGTAGGAATTTGCATAACCTCATAATCTGGTGCCACACTGTACCTACCTTAGATCCCCTGCGACTGTGAGCTTTAGAACTTCAGAGGCAAATAAGTGGTGTATGACATGAAGAATTAGGTAATGCAATGGTTGGTTCAGGATTGGACCTGCTGACTGTTTGTGTAGTTATAGTTATGTAATTAACTGGGCGCTCGGGTGGCACTGCGGTCTAGTACGCTAGCCCATCAACTCTGAGATCTAGGCTTGAATCTGAGATCTAGGCTTGAATCTGAGATCTAGGTTTGAATCTGAGATCAAGGCTTGAATTTGAGATCTAGGTTTGAATTTGAGATCTAGTTTTGAATTTGAGATCTAGGTTTGAATCCGAGATCTAGGTTTGAATTTGAGATCTAGGCTTGAATCTGAGATTTAGGTTTGAATCTGAGATCTAGGCTTGAATCTGAGATCTAAGTTTGAATCTGAGATCTAAGTTTGAATCTGAGATCTAAGTTTGAATCTGAGATCAAGGCTTGAATTTGAGATCTAGGCTTGAATTTGAGATCTAGGTTTGAATCCAAGATCTAGGTTTGAATCTGAGATCAAGGCTTGAATTTGAGATCTAGGTTTGAATTTGAGATCTAGGTTTGAATCTGAGATCTAGGTTTGAATCTGAGATCAAGGCTTGAATTTGAGATCTAGGTTTGAATCCGAGATCTAGGTTTGAATCTGAGATCTAGGTTTGAATCTGAGATCTAGGTTTGAATCTGAGCTCTAGGCTTGAATCTGAGCTCTAGGCTTGAATCTGAGATCTAGGTTTGAATTTGAGATCTAGGTTTGAATCCGAGATCTAGGTTTGAATTTGAGATCTAGGCTTAAATTTGAGATCTAGGTTTGAATCTGAGATCTAGGTTTGAATCTGAGGACTAGGCTTGAATTTGAGATCTAGGCTTGAATCTGAGGTTTGAACACACGTTTGTTATTTTACCAAAAATTTCCGTATATGGCTCAGATGTTAAGGTGCCAAGTGATTAACTGGAAGTTTGACAGTTTAAGCCCTAATGCTGCTGATCTGCCAATGTTGGACCCTTGTGCCAGGCTTTTGTCCCACTTCTTTTGCTTTAATTGTTTTTGAGCTCGGCTCGGTGGTTCGGTGGGTAGCACTGTCGCCTCACAGCAAAGAAGGTCCAGGTTTTGATCCCCAGGTGGGGCAGTCCGGGTCCTTTCTGTGCAGAGTTTGCATGTTCTCCCAGTGTCTGTGTGGGTTTCCTTCGGGAGCTCCGGTTTCCTCCCACAAAAACATGCAGTCAGGTTAATTGGAGAAACTGAATTGCCCTATAGGTGAATGGGTTGTGTGTATGTGTGTATGTGTGTATGTGTGTATGTGTGTATGTGTGTATGTGTGTCTGCCCTGTGATGGACTGGCGCCCTGTCCAGGGTGTTACTGTGTGCCCATTGAAAAGCTGGGATAGGCTCCAGCACCCCCCCCCCCTTACCCTAATTGGATAAGCGGTTAATAAAGTGGGTGAGAGTGAAAGTGTTGGTTGCTTTGGGTAAAGGCGTCTGCCAAATGCATAAACATCAGTGTAGTTTGTTTACAGCTAACAACTGACATCACATTCGAAACCATTAGTGTTATTTTTGGAGCACCCCTCCCTCCGTTGTGTAGCTATAAATAAAAATTACTACGATGTTTCTCTTTTATTCAGCACTAGTAACAATAGGACTAGAATTAGTGACATTGAATGTAATGTGCTATAAAGCCTGCTTATAGTCAACACCCCAGTTCATCCCAAAAATGGAGAATAGGGTGGGGATACAGTCAGGACTTACTGCATACCAGTCCTGACTCAGAAACTCAGAAAGCTATTTCTATATTGACATAGCTATGTGTGTAGAGTCATCATCATGTTGAAACAGATCTGCTGCCTCTAAGTTGGAAGTAGTTTTATACTCCAGTCTACAAATTTCTCTTCTAAGGAACTTAATCTGAGATGTTGAAAACAGCCACAACCACATTAATCCTCCTCCACCAAACCAAGCATTCTTCTGGAATTTGTCAAACCTAGATTTGTCAGACTGCCAGATCATTTTTTGAGTTTCTAATTCTTGGATGGATGTTGGGCAGATACCAGTGCCACCCTAGCCACCAACTGGGTTTGTCTTTTTCAACACATGGTAGTTCTATAAACTATAAACTTGGCATTTAGAAGAGCTTTATTAGTTACATTTTTCACAATAAGGACATGGGCCGCTCAAGTGGCACAGCGGTAAAAAACGCTAGCACATAAGAGCTGACATTTCAAACTTGTCGGTTCAAAACTCTGAGCGGCTATATGAACAACGATTGGCTGTTCATACAGGGTGGGAAAAGCCGGATAGGGACCTCATAACTGATGCAATTACGACCTCTGCTGGCTGATTGATGGCGTCTGCACAAAGTTGAGGGATAATGTGATCAGGGTTTGGCTCTCCGTGCACAAAGCTGATCCACATATGAACTTGCCTCGTGCAGGTGAAAAGATGCAGTCAGCTACTGGAGACGTGACAGTGTGTCAGTTTGCTCTCCTCAATCAGGGCGGGGGTTAGCACCAGTGGAGAGGAGGCATAACGCAATTGGGTAAAAATTTGACACGCTAAAAATCGGGAGAAAATGCATTAAAAAACAATAAGGACATAGTAAATGACAAAAAATAGGTGCACATAATGAACCACAAATTCCCAGTATCATTATTATATGCAACACCTTAGTGTTAGTGCAAATGATTTTTGAATGTATTTTTTGGTATAGTCTTTTTTTTTCAGCAAATCTGCATGATTCGGCTTAAAGTATGTGGACACCTTTTCTTTTTTTTTCTTTTAATGCATTTTTCTCCCCATTTTCCTCCCGATTTAGCACACTCAATTTTGTCTTCCGCTGCTGAGAGATACCAGATTGCATCCGAGGAGAGTATGTCGCTGTACACGCCTCTTCCGACACGTGCACAGCCCTCCTCTTCTCGCCCCTGCATTCTGCACAGGCGTCTTTTCCGCCAATCAGGGTCCTTACACAGCGTATGAAGATCCACCCACACATAGTCCGACCCCCACCCTGCAGATACGTTGGCCAATTAGTATCTGCTGCAGGCACTGCCAATTATGCCCGCTAGATGGCGCCCAGCCGACCAGTGGCAACACCGAGTTTCGAACCGAAGAGTTTAAAAAACTCGGTGCTGGTGTGCTAGCGGAATATCCCGCTGCGCCACCTGGGTGCCCGTGGACACCTTTTCTAATAACTGATCTGAGGTGTTTCAGCCACACCCATTTCTAAGAGGTGTATTAAGTCATTTATTTATTCATTCATGGTCTGTTATACCACCGCTTCGTCCGATTCAGGGTTGCAGTGGGTATGATTCACCAGGTGAAAGGTAGGAAACACCCCAGACAGGTCACTGACTCAGCCAGTCCATCATAGGGCAAACACACACACACACATTCACATCTAGAGCAATTTTAATATCTCCAGTTAACCTGACTGTATGTCTTTGGACTGTGGGAGGAAACTGGAGCACCTAACACAGGGAGAACATGCAAAGAACCGTTCCATCTGTTCTCACTTTGTGGCAAGAGTTTAGGGAATGGGCCTCCCCTGTTCCAGCATTACTGTATCCCTGTGTAAAAACCCAGGTCTGTGAAGTTGGTGCAGAGAAACTCCAGTGGTCTGCACAAAGCCTTGACGTCAACCCCACTGAACACCTTTGGGATGATCTTTAACGTCTATTGCGACCAGGCTTTTTTGTTTTTGCTTAACATCAGTGCATGACCTCTGACTTTTTCTAACACAGAACTAGAAAACCAGATACAAACTTGACATTTTCTCAACTTGATTGAAGGACTGTGTGTTATCATGGATAGATTTAAATTATGTCGTTACACGTGGTACATTCCAAGCATCCCAGGCACTACCAGCTGACTTGACCGACCTCAGTGAGACACATAAACATGTCAAGTGGAGGTGAATTGCTGAGATCAGTAAAACGTAACAGCTGCTCGAGTTATTTGGCTTTGGACACATGGAAGCTCAAACATTTGATAAAAAACCTGTAAGAAGAAGAACATGGAAACTCCACAGAAACCCATGACCTTCTTGCTGTGAGGTGACAGTGCTACCCACCTTTCCAGTACAAAGCCAACAATATTAGTGCCTTTAATTTTTTGAGGGTGGCATGGTTACTCCCTTGTGGGTAGCACTGTCCCTTCACAGCAAGAAGGTCCTGGGTTTGATTCCCAGGTGAAGCAATCTGAGTCGTTTCTGTGTGGAGTTTGCATGTTCTCCCTGTAACCATGTGGGTTTCCTCCAGGAGCTCAGGTTTCTGGCCACATTCTAAAGACATGCAGGCAGGTTAATTGGAGCTACTAAAAGGTGTGTGTGTGTGTAATTGTGTGTGTAATTGTGTGTGTGTAATTGTGTGTGTAATTGTGTGTAATTGTGTGTAATTGTGTGTAATTGTGTGTGTAATTGTGTGTATATGCAATGGACAGGTGCACTGTCCATTGTGCTTCTGTGTACCTTGCGCCCACTGAATGCTGGTATAGGCTCCAGCATCCCTGTGACCCTGATTAGGATAGGCAGTTTAGCCAGGTCAAATATAAGCACACAATACTCACTACAGTGTTTCAATCTGCCTCTGAAAGCTATTGGTGGGTTTATGAATTGATTTTGCAATGCAGAGAAGCCACTACAAAGTGTAGATTAGTGGTCATAATATCAAGTGGAGTAATGCAAAGTCACTGAACTTAAGTTCTTGGGTGTTACGAATCAAACTTTTCATAGTATGACGAATTAACTTTCATTATCAATTAGCCATACCTGCTAGAAAATGCAGCCTGACCAGCTGAAGCTGGTGATCGAGTCTGACTAGCTTGGTCTACGTTTTGGCAGCTGGTAGCTGGTGGAACAGCATCAACTCGACCAGCTACTTGCATTACTATTCACAATGATTAACCAGTTTTATTAGCTATTAGCATTAGCTGAACCAGCCAGCAGCTCTGACAGTTGTGACTTAGATAATCAGCTTCCCAAACCAGCTTAAGAACAGCTTGACTAGCTTTAATTAGTATTAGGATGGTTTTTAATATTCTTAGTTTTTAACATTAACTGCAAAAAATGCAGTTAATGGTATGCAAGTGTATGTGATTATAAATAAAAATACCACATGAATGTGTACACCCTCACAACAGCACGTTACATCTATTTAGGTAATCTAAGCATTGTCACAAGTAACTATGTGACTGGGTTTGTGTCTCAGCCTTGGTGTTTCCTGCCATTGTTAAGAGGCTTAACTGACCTGAAACAGCAAGCACACGTGTTTAATTTAGTGGCCACGCTTACTTGTGTTAAAGACTTTAGCCATGGCATCTCCTTGACCTCATTAGTATTTGCTTGTGAAAAAAGCTGCAAAAGGGAAGGAACAATGGCTATACACAGCTCACATGTTTACACGTTTTACATTGTCAGCAGAGAGTCACAATTCAGACACACTTACAGACTCATCACCTTAAAACCGTATGACTGAAGTGTGTGAAAAAAAAAAAGATCTGGCATCTGAATCTACTTTATATGTGTGTGTGTATATATATATATATATATATATATATATATATATATATATATATATATATATATATATATATATATATATATATACTGTATATACTGTATATACAGTGTATCACAAAAGTGAGTACACCCCTCACATTTCTGCAGATATTTAAGTATATCTTTTCATGGGACAACACTGACAAAATGACACTTTGACACAATGAAAAGTAGTCTGTGTGCAGCTTATATAACAGTGTAAATTTATTCTTCCCTCAAAATAACTCAATATACAGCCATTAATGTCTAAACCACCGGCAACAAAAGTGAGTACACCCCTAAGAGACTACACCCCTAAATGTCCAAATTGAGCACTGCTTGTCATTTTCCCTCCAAAATGTCATGTGATTTGTTAGTGTTACTAGGTCTCAGGTGTGCATAGGGAGCAGGTGTGTTCAATTTAGTAGTACAGCTCTCACACTCTCTCATACTGGTCACTGAAAGTTCCAACATGGCACCTCATGGCAAAGAACTCTCTGAGGATCTTAAAAGACGAATTGTTGCGCTACATGAAGATGGCCAAGGCTACAAGAAGATTGCCAACACCCTGAAACTGAGCTGCAGCACAGTGGCCAAGATCATCCAGCGTTTTAAAAGAGCAGGGTCCACTCAGAACAGACCTCGCGTTGGTCGTCCAAAGAAGCTGAGTGCACGTGCTCAGTGTCACATCCAACTGCTGTCTTTGAAAGATAGGTGCAGGAGTGCTGTCAGCATTGCTGCAGAGATTGAAAAGGTGGGGGGTCAGCCTGTCAGTGCTAAGACCATACGCCGCACACTACATCAAATTGGTCTGCATGGCTGTCACCCCAGAAGGAAGCCTCTTCTGAAGTCTCTACACAAGAAAGCCCGCAAACAGTTTGCTGAAGACATGTCAACAAAGGACATGGATTACTGGAACCATGTCCTATGGTCTGATGAGACCAAGATTAATTTGTTTGGTTCAGATGGTCTCAAGCATGTGTGGCGGCAATCAGGTGAGGAGTACAAAGATAAGTGTGTCATGCCTACAGTCAAGCATGGTGGTGGGAATGCCATGGTCTGGGGCTGCATGAGTGCAGCAGGTGTTGGGGAGTTACATTTCATTGAGGGACACATGAACTCCAATATGTACTGTGAAATACTGAAGCAGAGCATGATCCCCTCCCTCCGGAAACTGGGTCGCAGGGCAGTGTTCCAGCATGATAATGACCCCAAACACACCTCTAAGACGACCACTGCTTTATTGAAGAGGCTGAGGGTAAAGGTGATGGACTGGCCAAGCATGTCTCCAGACCTAAACCCAATAGAACATCTTTGGGGCATCCTCAAGCGGAAGGTGGAGGAGCGCAAAGTCTCGAATATCCGCCAGCTCCGTGATGTCGTCATGGAGGAGTGGAAAAGCATTCCAGTGGCAACCTGTGAAGCTCTGGTAAACTCCATGCCCAGGAGAGTTAAGGCAGTTCTGGGAAATAATGGTGGCCACACAAAATATTGACACTTCAGGAACTTTCACTAAGGGGTGTACTCACTTTTGTTGCCGGTGGTTTAGACATTAATGGCTGTATATTGAGTTATTTTGAGGGAAGAATAAATTTACACTGTTATATAAGCTGCACACAGACTACTTTTCATTGTGTCAAAGTGTCATTTTGTCAGTGTTGTCACATTAAAAGATATACTTAAATATCTGCAGAAATGTGAGGGGTGTACTCACTTTTGTGATACACTGTATATAGGGTGGGCCATTTATATGGATACACCTAAATAAAATGGGAATGGTTGGTGATATTAACTTCCTGTTTGTGGCACATTAGTATATGGGAGGGGGAAAACTTTTCAAGATGGGTGGTGACCATGGTGGCCATTTTGAAGTCGGCCATTTTGGATCCAACTTTAGTTTTTTCAGTGGGAAGAGGGTCATGTGACACATCAAACTTATTGAGAATTTCACGTAACTGAAACGTAACGTAACAGTTTTAATGTAACTTTATTCTTTCATGAGTTATTTACAAGTTTCTGACCACTTATAAAATGTGTTCAAAGTGCTGCCCATTGTGTTGGATTGTCAATGCAATTCTCTTCTCCCACTCTTCACACACTGATAGCAACACCGCAGAAGAAATGCTAGCACAGGCTTCCAGTATCCATAGTTTCAGGTGCTGCACATCTCGTATCTTCACAGCATAGACAATTGCCTTCAGATGACCCCAAAGATAAAAGTCTAAGGGGGTCAGATCGGGAGACCTTGGGGGCCATTTAACTGGCCCACGACGACCAATCCACTTTCCAGGAAACTGTTCATCTAGGAATGCTCGGACCTGACACCCATAAGGTGGTGGTGCACCATCTTGCTGGAAAAACTCAGGAAACGTGCCAGCTTCAGTGCATAAAGAGGGAAACACATCATCATGTAGCAATTTCAAATATCCAGTGGCCTTGAGGTTTCCATTGATGAAGAATGGCCCCACTATCTTTGTACCCCATATACCACACCATACCATAAATTTTTGTGTTCCAACAGTCTTGGAGGGATCTATCCAATGTGGGTTAGTGTCAGACCAATAGCGGTGGTTTTGTTTGTTAACTTCACCATTCACATAAAAGTTTGCCTCATCACTGAACAAAATGTTCTGTGTAAACTGAGGGTCCTGTTCCAATTTTTGTTTTGCCCATTCTGCAAATTCAGTGCGCCGATCTGGGTCATCCTCGTTGAGATGCTGCAGCAGCTGGAGTTTGTAAGGGTGCCATTTGTGAGTAGCTAATATCCGCCGAAGGGATGTTCGACTGATGCCACTCTCCAGTGACATGCGGCGAGTGCTACGCTGTGGGCTCTTGCTGAATGAAGCTAGGACAGCCACTGATGTTTCTTCATTAGTGACAGTTTTCATGCGTCCACATTTTGGCAAATCCAACACTGAACCAGTTTCACGAAACTTGGCAAGCAGTTTGCTAACTGTAGCATGGGAGATGGGTGGTCTCGTAGGGTGTCTTGCATTGAAATCTGCTGCAATGACCCGGGTACTGCGTTCACCAGACATCAACACAATTTCTATCCGCTCCTCACGTGTTAACCTCTGCGACATGTCAATGGCTGTAAACAAAGAGAAACTTGTAAATAACTCATGAAAGAATAAAGTTACGTTAAAACCAAGCACACCATTGTTTTTCTTGTGAAATTCTCAATAAGTTTGATGTGTCACATGACCCTCGTCACATGACCCTCTTCCCATTGAAAAAACTAAAGTTGGATCCAAAATGGCCGCCATGGTCACCACCCATCTTGAAAAGTTTTTCCCCTCCCATATACTAATGTGCCACAAACAGGAAGTTAATATCACCAACCATTCCCATTTTATTTAGGTGTATCCATATAAATGGCCCACCCTGTATATATATGGTCAAGAAGGTAAGATTGAACCCAATGTTTACTCTAAAAGAACTCCAAAAGATTCATCTTTGTGTATGACAGTCCACTTGGAGTTTGCTTTGGTCTGATAAGGTAAAAATTTAACTCTATGGGCAGAACAGCGAGCACCTCTGGTGAAAACCAGTTAGTTGTTGATCAAATGCTGAAGAAAATCAGGGACAGGGGCTTTTTTCTTGTGTGGCAGCTTCTACGGCAATAGCACTGTAAAACTTGATTGACTGGAACATCCAGGCATTTTTTTGTAAAAGCAAACAGAAAAAGCTGGCATCTAACACAACATGTTTTATATATACAGTAGATTTAAAAAGTATTCAGACCCCCTGACTTTATTCTGCTGTAGATTTTTTTTACTAATTAATCTACCCTAATCACCCAAAATGAAGAAAAACATGCTTTAGTGCTTCACTTTAATTTGGGGTTAGGTTCATGTTTGCTTCCTTTGCAGTATTCCAGAAATTAGTCCTTTATGGCAGAGGGGCAAGTCAAAAGCCACTGTTGAGTAAATGGTGTATGACAGTCCACTTGGAGTTTGCTTTGGTCTGATAAGATGAAAATTGAACTCATTGTGCAGAACAGCGAAACTGAATGGGCAAAAAATTAGAAGTTTTTTTTATGTATATTAGTAAATCACATCTACTGGAATCCCTGACACTTGAAGTCGACATAAAAGTCATTAGCGCAGATGTTCACATAGTGTTTGCAGTCTGGACTAAAAATGATCATTCAATGTGTTTTGAGTGGAGACTTTAATGGAGATTATATTACATTTTATAAGTGATTAAAACATAAATTAAGGTAATTACAAACTGTTTACATACACTTTCTTGTAACCACAGAGAGTCAAACAGGTAGCAACACATCAGGAGTGAGTCAGAGCTAAATTCTGAGTTCATCACCAGTGTCTGAGAAGAGCTAACATCAGTGTTGTTGGGGGTGAGTTTAGACTTGTTCAGTCGCCCCAATCTCATGAGTAAGTACAGACTCACACACCCAGTAACACTCTTCTAACACTGTTTTTACTAATACAGTCTGAATAAATCCTTGCATAATAATATACTAGTAATAAAACTGAAAAGTGTGAATCATAAAGGAGTGGTCTTAAATCCCCATGAGGATGTCGACTATAAACATTGTGCTGACGTCTGTACTTCTTGTTCCCCTTTTTTGGACAATGGGTTCATAAAAACAAGACAATACACGGCCTTGTGTGTATGTTTTTAAAATCAATTGTGGGTTTCTAAGCACATTAGGGACACCAATAAGAACTCCCCATGAGGTAAATGTTTTTAAAAAGACTTAAATAGAACAGAATTGTGTGTAGAGAGGATGGGGGCGGGTTTCACTCAGGTGTACGTTAGTTCTGGTGATTATGCCATTTTAAAATAATTAATAACTGCAAAAAACTACTTTTATGTACTTTATCTACATTTTCCAAAAGCAAGGTAGTATCAGTGCTTGATTAAAATTACAACCCCAAATCAAAAAAAGTTGGGACAGCATGGAAAATGCAAATAATAAAAAAACAAAGAGTTTCTTACATTTACTTTGATTTGTATTTAATTGCAGACAGGATGAACCTGAGCTATTTCATGTTTTGTCTGGTCAACTTCATTTCATTTATTAATAAACATCCATTCCTGCATTCCAGGCCTGCAACACATTCCAAAAAAGTTGGGACAGTAATGCATTTACCACTTTGTAATGTTGTTTCCTGCATTTGTACCAAATCATGATTACAATCACCTGTTGACATCACCTGTTTGGAATCACATCATTACTTTACCTCATTGCTAGCCCTAAATTGCCCCCTTCCCAACTTTTTTTTGGAATGTGTTGCAGGCCTGAAATGCAGGAATGGAGGTATATTAACAAATGAAATGAAATTGAGCAGACAAAACATGAAATATCTTGGGTTCACTGTCTGCAATCAAATAAAAGTCAAAGTAAATGTAAGGAATTTTTATTTTATTTGCCTTTTCCATACTGTCCCAACTTTTTCTGATTTGGGGTTGTATACAGAATGAACAATTTGCAATGGAAAAATAAGCCAGTCTATCACTTAATGCTGTGGTTGTATTCACACTAACACGCTGTATGTAACATTTGCAATTACACCAGTGCTTCTGCTGTGAGTATTAACACTTCTACATTTTACTAGTTGGGGCACCAGGACTCTTTCACGTCTCACAAGCTTCCGGTACTCTCAGTTTCTTGGTGATTCATAAGAACTGTACACAAACTGCATTAACCAAGGGGCACTATGTGATTCTTAATTCTTTTAAAAAATCTAGTACCAAACCAGTAACAGTAATGCTAGTCTAAGTAATCATAATTCAGAATTCAATGCCTAATTATTTGCTGATACCGATTAATATACACACCAATATGAATAAGGGCTGTACCTGCACTTTTTCCCCACTTCAAGTATTAAATGACACCATTAGCATTGGCTGCTAGTAATTGTGTTGATTTGACATATTCTGTGTATTAGTATATGGAGTTGTGGAACCCCGCTGAACAAAGGAGATCTAATTAAGAGTATACATGCACTAAATAGCCCAGTTACTGGAATTAAATACATTTGGCTTGGTCAGATTTCAGTTCAAGCATGTGATTGAGTTTATACACCTGTTAGCAATGCGTATGGCTGAAACATCTACACTCCATTTGGATGGGTGCCCACATAAATTGTATAACATGAGAGAGTGGAAGGCCACAGCTCTTCAGGAATGAGTGAAGCTTGAAGGTTCTGGTAAATAGCTAATAAGCTAAATTAGGTGTGCCAAACCAGGTAGAAAACTCTGCTGTGCTGCTGATGAAGTCTGACACACCAGATCAGACAGTATAATATTATGTGATTTGGCTAAACATGTAATTAGGCAATACTACTTGCATCACATAAGCTCCCGAAAGGAAGGAAAAGAGTATTTGAGTCATCCTGTTAAGCTGACTTTCCACATATGTACTTCTGCGAGTTAACACATGCACAAGTTGCAGCTTGTCACTGTGTGTGTGTGTGTGTGTGTGTGTGTGTGTGTGTGTGTGTGTGTGTGTGTGTGTGTGTGTGTGTGTGTGTGTGTGTGTGTGTGTGTGTGTGTGTGCGTGTGGGTGCGTGTGGGTGCGTGTGGGTGCGTGTGGGTGCGTGTGGGTGCGTGTGGGTGCGTGGGTGTGCGTGCGTGCGTGCGTGCGTGCGGAAGTCTACATTGCGAAACCACTTTTTTCCTGTTTAAAAGTTGGTTGTGTTATCCTCCATGTGTGTTTTTGTATGTACAATTACACTTACCTGGTATATTAATATAATCGCTTAGAAACTTTTTAGAAATTATTTTTATATTTTTATTATTATTTTATTGCTGTTTACCTGTGCAAAGTTGATTCTAGAGAGATATAAATGGTGAAATGGTGTTAACATGCAGTATAAGGCCAATAAACATTAAACATGCCTTTAATTATCATTAGCAGACGATTAAGTAGATGAATAAGCATTCTAGTCAAACTGTGATGTTAGCAGTAGCAATGTAACTAGAGCCATTTGGATGATACAAAGTTCTAAGCATGATAACAGTATTTTTAATGTAGTTGTTGATTATTGTAATAAAATTTTATTTTTATATGTGTACATGCAATAATAATAATTATGTAATAATCTGATTATTATGGGATTATTTTTGTGATCATAACAGCACTAATTTGTTAGTGTGAATGAAGTAATCTGGATTTGTTACATTTACATTCACAACCGCATTTAGTGGATAAGACAGCAGCGCTGCTGGAGTTTTTAAACACCTCACTGTCACTGCTGGACTGAGTGACCAACCAAAAATATCCAAAAATATCCAAAAATATCCAGCCAACAGTGCCCCATGAGCAGCGCCCTGTGACCACTGATGAAGGTCTGGAAGATGACCAACTCAAACAGCAGCAATAGATGAGCGATCGTCTCTGACTTTACATCTACAAGGTGGACCAACTAGGTAGGAGTGTCTAATAGAGTGGACAGTGAGTGGACATGGTATTTAAAAACTCCAGCAGCGCTGCTGTGTCTGATCCACTCATACCAGCACAACACACACTAACACACCACCACCATGTCATTATCACTGCAGTGCTGAGAATAACCCACCACCCAAATAATAACTACTTTGTAGTGGTCCTGTGAGGGTCCTGACCATTGAAGAACAGCATGAAAGGGGACTAACAAAGCATGCAGAGAAACAGATGGACTACAGACTGTACATTGTAGAACTACAAAGTGCTTCTATATGGTAAGTGTTAATGTTAATGTTATGGCTGATCGGTGTATTCTGTGAACATATATATATATATATATACAGTATATATACTGTGTGTGTGTATATATATACAGGGGTTGGACAAAATAACTGAAACACCTGGTTTTAGACCACAATAATTTATTAGTATGGTGTAGGGCCTCCTTTTGCGGCCAATACAGCGTCAATTCGTCTTGGAAATGACATATACAAGTCCTGCACAGTGGTCAGAGGGATTTTAAGCCATTCTTCTTGCAGGATAGTGGCCAGGTCACTACGTGATGCTGGTGGAGGAAAACGTTTCCTGACTCGCTTCTCCAAAACACCCCAAAGTGGCTCAATAATATTTAGATCTGGTGACTGTGCAGGCCATGGGAGATGTTCAACTTCACTTTCATGTTCATCAAACCAATCTTTCACCAGTCTTGCTGTGTGTATTGGTGCATTGTCATCCTGATACACGGCACCGCCATTGGATGCACATGGTCCTCCAGAATGGTTCGGTAGTCCTTGGCAGTGACGCGCCCATCTAGCACAAGTATTGGGCCAAGGGAATGCCATGATATGGCAGCCCAAACCATCACTGATCCACCCCCATGCTTCACTCTGGGCATACAACAGTCTGGGTGGTACGCTTCTTTGGGGCTTCTCCACACCGTAACTCTCCCGGATGTGGGGAAAACAGTAAAGGTGGACTCATCAGAGAACAATACATGTTTCACATTGTCCACAGCCCAAGATTTGCGCTCCTTGCACCATTGAAACCGACGTTTGGCATTGGCACGAGTGACCAAAGGTTTGGCTATAGCAGCCCGGCCGTGTATATTGACCCTGTGGAGCTCCCGACGGACAGTTCTGGTGGAAACAGGAGAGTTGAGGTGCCCATTTAATTCTGCCGTGATTTTGGCAGCCGTGGTTTTATGTTTTTTGGATACAATCCGGGTTAGCACCCGAACATCCCTTTCAGACAGCTTCCTCTTGCGTCCACAGTTAATCCTGTTGGATGTGGTTTGTCCTTCTTGGTGGTATGCTGACATTACCCTGGATACCGTGGCTCTTGATACATCACAAAGACTTGCTGTCTTGGTCACAGATGCGCCAGCAAGACGTGCACCAACAATTTGTCCTCTTTTGAACTCTGGTATGTCACCCATAATGTTGTGTGCATTGCAATATTTTGAGCAAAACTGTGCTCTTACCCTGCTAATTGAACCTTCACACTCTGCTCTTACTGGTGCAATGTGCAATTAATGAAGATTGGCCACCAGACTGGTCCAATTTAGCCATGAAACCTACCACACTAAAATGACAGGTGTTTCAGTTATTTTGTCCAACCCCTGTATATATATATATATATATATATATATATATATATACTGTATATATATATATATATATATATATATATATATATATATATATATATATATATATATATATATATATATTCAAACCAACAACACTGTACCTACTGTTAAGCGTGGTGGTGATAGTATTATGGTCTGGTTCTGTATTGTGTCAAACCATCAACCATGGGGTTTAATCCTGCAAATAAAATATTCGATTGGTAAAAACTAGTTCACTGAGCTTCTAAAACCATTGCAAGCCAATTGTCATGTTATAAACACAAAGGAAGTTTGTAACCACCAATTTTGTAATGAAAGTGTTCTAAGAATAATTGGAAAATGATTGCCCTGTCTCGACATGGGGACTTATCCCATTGTCATCCTCCTCCCCTCTTTAGTCATTAATAACAAAAGTGCACGTTTAACACACTGATAAGAGCACAGTAGGGCATCAAAGGAAGTGGCTGAGTTGCAATTTAGCAAAGTTTAGTGAAATGGAAGGACAAAAGGATGCCACAAGACAAAAGCTTGCACACAGACCTTCATTAACTCTGCCCTCCACCCCTGCTTCTTAACTCTTTTAAAAAGCTTAGTGACCATAGTGACCAATGATGGCCCACACAGGAGCCAGAATTGACAACTAAAGAGCAAAAAAAAAAATCCTTTTATAAGATGCATGTGAATATCAGAGCAATCATTGCAACTTATTAAACTTCTTGGATGAGGTGTGAAATGTTTTTAACCTTTACTGTCTTACAACAAGACCCGCTGGTCAGGACCAGAAACTTGGCCCTACATCTTTATCCACAGGCCGTTGCTTCTAGCTCATACTGATCAAATACACAAATGACGTCTAAGGAAGGGTGTCCTCCCTGTAGCTATTTATATATGGTAATTAGATGGGATTTCTGTGAATTTTTATTAAATGGATGAAAACATCCACTGTGTAGAAGGAATTATAAAGACTGTTAAGAGTTGTAAGCATCAGTTCCTCTTTATTTTAATAGGATTTCCTTATACAAATATAGGTCCATGAGCCATGCATGATTTATAGGGCTTTATCACTTACAACCTAAAGTTGATTGTAAATGCTAACTGTCCTACAATGTAAAAACTGCTGAGAGAATAATGGCACTACGTCTTTTGAATTAAACTCCAGTTATCATTACCAGTAAAGTATTATAATGATTGGAGAGTGCTTGGCATTAGTTCCTCTTTATTTCAAAAGGATTTCCTCATTCTAATTTGCTTGTGCTGCAAATCTATGTGTAAAGCTTTTGCTGATGAAGTGGTGGGACAATCAGTGGAACACAACAATCAGTGGAGCTAACAGAGCAGGTATTATTTAGGTGGTGGATCATTCTCAGCACAGCAGTGACAATGACATGGTGGTGGTGTGTTATGACATGGTGTGTGTTGTGCTGGTATGAGTGGATCAGACACAGCAGCGCTGCTGAAGTTTTAAAAAATGTGTCCACTCACTGTCCACTCTATTAGACACTCCTACCTAGTTTGTCCACCTTGTAGATGTAAAGTCAGAGACGATCACTCATCTATTGCTGCTGTTTGAGTTGGTCATCTTCTAGACCTTCATCAGTGGTCACAGGATGCTGCCCACAGGGTGTTGTTGGCTGGATATATTTTTGGTTGGTGGACTATGCTCAGTCCAGCAGTGACAGTGAGGTGTTTAAAAACTCCATCAGCATTGCTGTGTGTGATCCACTCATACCAGCACAACACACACTAACACACCACCACCATGTCAGTGTCACTGTAGTGCAGAGAATGATCCACCACCTAAATAATACCTGCTCTGTGGTGGTCCTTACCATTGAAGAACAGCTAGAAAGGGGGCTAACAAAGCATGCAGAGAAACAGATGGACTACAGTCAGTAATTGTAGAACTACAAAGTGCTTCTATATAGTAAGTGGAGCTGATAACATGGACAGTGTGTGTAGAAACAAGGAGGTGGTTTTAATGTTATGGCTGATTGGTGTGTTTATATATATATCAATTTACATTTTCAGCATTTAGCAGACGCTTTTATCGACTTTAGACGACTTACACAATGAGCAATTGAGGGTTAAGGGCCTTGCTCAGGGACCCAACAGTGGCAACTTGGTGGTGGCGGGGCTTGAACCGGCAACCTTCTGTTTACTAGTCCATTACCTTAACCACTATATATATATATATATATATATATAGATATACTGTATATATACATTAAGTCTTTAAATACAAATTCTTACTTAACACTTTATTCATAGAAAAATGAATAGAATGTAACAGAACAAAATTCAAAAGCACCTGATGTATTAACGCTTTGGGTAACAAACCCCCTCCCCACCTTACCCCACCCCCGCCTGGTACAGCCATCTAACATAGAAGTTACAGAATGTCCCTTAGGCAGTTGCAGGCGGAGATACCAAGACAGAGAGAGAGAGAGAGAGAGAGAGAGAGAGCGAGCAAGGGTAAGGGAGGGAAGGGAGGAGGTAGGAAATACTCTGAAGAGAAGCAACCAGCTCACATTGTCATACACTCAGTGAGTAACACTGAAGCAGTCTGTTAAACCCGTGCAGCACTAACACAGTGTGTTGTAGGACACAGGTGCTACTAGTGCCAGCTGTGTTGGATTACCAGATGTGTTGGATTACCAGTCAGAATTTACAGGAATACCAGCTCCTGGACCATTCTGGAATTATCATCCTCACTGACAATTTAAAATATTGATGTTTTATTTTGGAGAATATACTTCACATGGATTCTAATTCACACAACCATGTTCACCTGTGATGACTCTTGAACTCGTACAGACTTTGAGGCAGTTCTCCTGTTGTTGGAGATTCTGAGTGAGTACGGAGCTCCTTACCTTTGGGCAAGAATCCTGTGGGGTGGCTTCGCAAAGGGCAAAGGAGTCGAGTAAGGGGGAGGAGAAGAGGAAGCTTCAGCTCGTCTCTTGTCTCTGGGGAGGACTGCTTTCACCATGAGCTAACCCCCCATCGAATCTACTGAAGAATGCTGAGAGGAAACGTTTAAATGCTTGGAAGTACGCAGTGCCCTGAGACCAAATACATGAAAGAGACCTCTGTGTCCCTGGGTGCAGGAGTTTTTTGGTCACAGACATTAAAGGAATGCCTTTCTTGGCTTTTGTTTTGTGTTTAGCTGTCTGTTTATTCTGGATCCAGCATCAACGAGGGAAACCATCCTATTTTAAAGCCATTGTGTAAGATCTACCAAGAGGCATACTCTTTATCTGTAGGGATGAACAACATCACCTTGCAGATGGACAATACAACTTTGCAATGGGACACTAATGTCAGCCTGAACTATAAAACTCCAGAGCAAGAAGGCTGCATCAAGAACGATGGATTTAAGTACCAGCTTTATGGTACGGTGTTCAGCATTGTCTTTATTGTTGGGCTTATCATGAACATAGTGGCCATGTATATTTTTACATGCACTCTGAAAGTCCGCAACGAAACGACCACATACATGATGAATCTAGTCGTCTCGGACTTGCTGTTTGTTCTCACCCTACCACTGCGAGTCTTTTATTTCATCAGACAAGATTGGCCATTTGGAGGCTTGCTGTGCAAGCTTTCGGTCTCTTTGTTCTACACGAATATGTACGGGAGCATCCTGTTTCTCACCTGCATCAGCGTGGATCGCTTCCTGGCCATCGTTTACCCTTTTCGGTCACGGGAACTCCGGACCAAGCGTAACGCGAAGATCGTATGCGTGGCCGTCTGGGTACTGGTGCTGTCAGGCAGTCTTCCGACAGGTTTTTTGCTGGACTCTACACCATCACAGAGTAACAACTCCAATGCTAAATTCTGCTTTGAGAACTTCTCCTCAAAACAATGGAAGTCTCATCTTTCCAAGGTGGTAATATTTATTGAGACAGTGGGCTTCTTTTTACCCTTGCTTCTTAATGTTTTCTGTTCTGCAATGGTGCTCCAGAAACTAAGGAAGCCACAGACAGTCGCTCGGGGAGGAAAGCTGAACAAGACGAAAATCCTGCGCATGATAATGGTGCACCTTTTCATCTTCTGCTTCTGTTTCATCCCTTTTAACGTCAACCTCGTGTTCTACTCGCTGGTGCGTACGAAAATCTTGCAAGGCTGCGCGGTAGAATCCGTGGTCAGAACGATCTATCCAATCGCCTTGTGCATAGCTGTATCAAACTGTTGCTTTGACCCTGTTGTATACTACTTTACTTCAGAAACTATACAAAATTCATTTAGGAGGAAATCACAGATCGATCGCAACTGTAGCATCAAGTTCTCAGAGGCTTTGCAATCAGAGACAAGCTCCAGTCTTAATTTTAACCTGAGGAGTATTAAAAACAAAATGTTCTTCAATGAATCCATCATATAAGGAGCGATTGTTGTAAATTCTGTGTAAGCTTTGGTTGAAGTGACTAAACAGTATTCAAATGAGTATGAATTTACTAATATAGTGCAGGACTAATAGTGGACTTTGCCCTGTGACCGATGTGTTTACATCCGGCGAGATATGCTTTAGGTCAATACAGGATCTCTTGTTTGTGCTCATTAATGGATTTATGTCTACACATTTCAATAAGGAATAAAGTATTTACTACTGCTTTTCTTCCAAACACATGAACCGTAATTCTCATAATTATTTGTATTGTAAATATAAAAAACTCACATTTTTACAGTTTAGACATTATTGCACTTACATTTGTTTAATTTTTACATTTTTAACAGATACTGTACACTATAACGAAATAATCAGTAATGCCAGAGATTCTGATGAGGCCTTTTGCTACTTTAGTAGTAAGTGTCATAGTGTTAATTAAGGAAATAAATGTGTACTGGCACTTTATACTACTTAATGTTGACTCACTGTTATGCACTGTTAATTTTTTTGTTAAATAACTAAATTTGTATTAAAATAAAGTAACAAATATTCACTCAAAAGTAGTGAGCAATTTTCATAATAATATGACACAGTTATTAACATTTTTAACATTCTGGGGTTGCACGTCCTAACATGGTAAACTAAACCAGCCCACGCTTGACCATTTTTTTAATACTCATGAAATTGTGCATTTCTCAACTCAAAGTTTTAAAAGCCAGTAGAATGTGTTAGTGTTAGCCAGTGTAAGTGACAACATCATGAGTAACTTGCACATCTGTGTGTGCTAATGAGTACATCTACATTTTGGAGCAACATCTGCTGCCATGTCGTATTCTGTACCTGTTATAATAGCATAGCTTTTTAGTAAGAAAGCGTTGTGTTTGCTTGCAGTCCAGACCTCCTAATGAATTGTGTGGTGCATTATGAGACACAATGTTGTGTAATGGAGACTCCAGAATGATCAGCAGCTGAAGTGTTATGTGGGAGAAAATCACTTTTACTAGTACAGCAATGAGTTGTTCAACGGAAACTTGATGCAACAATGGTGGTAAACATGCTCCAGTCCCAATTGTTTTTGGAATTTGTTGCAGCTGTCATATTTAGAATGAGATGCAATGCAATTTTTTTTATAATAGGTAACTTTAGTAAAAGCAGAAATACTACGTTCACCAGCTGCTACTACTACTACTAGTGTACTATTATTATTACTACTACTACTATCCTACTATTACTAGTACTACTAGTCTACTATTATTACAACTACTACTACTACTACTACTACCAACAGTTTACCATTACTATTACTACTACTACTGCTAGCCTTAATATTAGTATTAATACTACTACTAGTAGTGCACTATTACTATTACTAGCCTACTATTACTATTGCTACTAGTCTACTATTATTACTACTACTATTACTAACAGACTACCATTACTACTACTACTGATACCACTAGCCTAGTATTAATATTAGTATTAATACTACTACTACTACTAGTGTACTATTGCTATTACTACTACAGGGGTTGGACAATGAAACTGAAACACCTGTCATTTTAGTGTGGGAGGTTTCATGGCTAAATTGGACCAGTCTGGTGGCCAATCTTCATTAATTGCACATTGCACCAGTAAGAGCAGAGTGTGAAGGTTCAATTAGCAGGGTAAGAGCACAGTTTTGCTCAAAATATTGCAATGCACACAACATTATGGGTGACATACCAGAGTTCAAAAGAGGACAAATTGTTGGTGCACGTCTTGCTGGCGCATCTGTGACCAAGACAGCAAGTCTTTGTGATGTATCAAGAGCCACGGTATCCAGGGTAATGTCAGCATACCACCAAGAAGGACAAACCACATACAACAGGATTAACTGTGGACGCAAGAGGAAGCTGTCTGAAAGGGATGTTCGGGTGCTAACCCGGATTGTATCCAAAAAACATAAAACCACGGCTGCCCAAATCACGGCAGAATTAAATGTGCACCTCAACTCTCCTGTTTCCACCAGAACTGTCCGTCGGGAGCTCCACAGGGTCAATATACACGGCCGGGCTGCTATAGCCAAACCTTTGGTCACTCGTGCCAATGCCAAACGTCGGTTTCAATGGTGCAAGGAGCGCAAATCTTGGGCTGTGGACAATGTGAAACATGTATTGTTCTCTGATGAGTCCACCTTTACTGTTTTCCCCACATCCGGGAGAGTTATGGTGTGGAGAAGCCCCAAAGAAGCGTACCACCCAGACTGTTGCATGCCCAGAGTGAAGCATGGGGGTGGATCAGTGATGGTTTGGGCTGCCATATCATGGCATTCCCTTGGCCCAATACTTGTGCTAGATGGGCGCGTCACTGCCAAGGACTACCGAACCATTCTGGAGGACCATGTGCATCCAATGGCGGTGCCGTGTATCAGGATGACAATGCACCAATACACACAGCAAGACTGGTGAAAGATTGGTTTGATGAACATGAAAGTGAAGTTGAACATCTCCCATGGCCTGCACAGTCACCAGATGTAAATATTATTGAGCCACTTTGGGGTGTTTCAGAAAGCGAGTCAGGAAACGTTTTCCTCCACCAGCATCACGTAGTGACCTGGCCACTATCCTGCAAGAAGAATGGCTTAAAATCCCTCTGACCACTGTGCAGGACTTGTATATGTCATTTCCAAGACGAATTGACGCTGTATTGGCTGCAAAAGGAGGCCCTACACCATACTAATAAATTATTGTGGTCTAAAACCAGGTGTTTCAGGTATTTTGTCCAACCCCTGTACGTCTATAATTACTACTACTCTACTACAGTATTACTACTACTACTAGTCTACTATTACTATTATTACTTCTAGCCTACCATTACTACCACTATTATTAATACTACTACTAGCATACTATTACTACGACTACTTTTAGTGTACTATTACTATTACTACTACTACTTTTAGTGTTCTGTTACTACTACAAGCCTACGATTACTACTACTACTACTAGCCTACTATTACTATACTACTACAACGACTACTAGCCTACTATTACTACTAGCCTACTATTACAATAACAACTACTACAACTACTACTAGCTTACTATACTGATTACTACAACTACTATTTCTATGACAACTGCTACTAGCCTGCTATTATTACTACTACTAGCTACCACCTCTACTAGCCTACTATTACTAATACTACTACTATTGGCCTACTAGCACTACTACTAGCTACAACTACTACTACTCCTCCTTCTACTAGCCTACTAATATGACTACTACTAGCCTACTATTACTACTACTACTTCTACTAGCCTAATATCACTACTACTACTACTGTACTATACAATATGATACAATAAGATGTTTTTGTGAGTCCTGATGATGTCAGTTTGATCATAGATTTTGGTTATACTGTGAGTGTATGTTCATGCCCTGCAGTCATTGTTTTCTTGTGTTGCTAGACTCAGCATAAACCTGACCAGGATGAAGTAGTAAGTAAAAACACACGCCTCTGAGTGATTATAATTATACTGAGCTGTAGAAAGGTGTGTTTATTTATGCAGTAAACGGTCTACAAACTGGCTGCACAGTTCAAAGTAAGGTGCCATTTTTAGAAGGGCGTGTCTTTGCTGCTACACAAAGGGCCAGTTTTTCTAACGGAACTGTCAGTTGGATGCAGCTGGATGAAGTTCCTCAATTCAATCAGACAGGTACACAACCCGGAGCTCACACACAATGTATGTCTAAAAGTATGTGGACACTTTTTAATTACACATTGCTAACAGATATACAAAACCAATTATGTGAACAGTTTGGGGAAGTTCCTGTGGAAAAAGTGCCATCAATTGCAAGACAGGCATTTTTGGCCAGCATCAGCGTCTGTCATGAGTTCTCTTTTAACGGCATAAGCACAAACTCCCACAGATATACTTTAAAAGCTTTTCAAAGTTTTGGAATTAGCTGTTCAACAAGCTTGTGGTCGGGATTTAGAATACTTTGAGCTGTACAGAGTACATGGAGGTGTTTTAATCAAGGTTGCTTTGTGTTTACCTGCAATATTCTGTGTCTTACGTGGTGCAGAATCATGTATAAGTAAAACTGGGTGGCTGTAGTTCACTGTTAGAAGAGAAAACACTGAGTAATAAAGACTTATCAGTGTGTGTTTGTATTTATCAGTTCCTTCTACCACTTGTGTACAAGAGCAGACAGTAGAAATTGTGGCTCAGTGTTGTACATATGTTCTCTGTGCAGCCACCTATTATGACCAGTAAAAGTTTCAGGGCGTGGCTGGTTAACCATTGCCCTGCTGTTTTGCTCGGAATTTGTCGGGTTGATTTATTGCTCTCTGTGCCTGGCACGATGAGGACAGCCTGTATGACGTGCAATGCTTGAGACAGCCTACCCATGAGTCCTGACTTTCTGTATTTAGCTCTTACTATGTGCTGTGTTACATGAGAGTTAATATTTAAATACAAATGATTATTGTAAGGTATATTTACACCGATCAGCCATAACATTAAAACCACCTGTTTGTTTCTACACACACTGTACATTTTATCAGCTCCACTTACCATATAGAAGCACTTTGTAGTTCTACAATTACTGACTGTAGTCCATCTGTTGCTCTACATACTTTTTAGCCTGCTTTCACCCTGTTCTTCAATGGTCAGGACCTCCACTACAGTAGGTATTATTTGGGTGGTGGATCATTCTCAGCACTGCAGTGACACTGACATGGTGGTGGTGTGAGTGTGTGTTGTGCTGGTATGAGTGGAACAGACACAGCAGCGCTGCTGGAGTTTTTAAACACCTCACTGTTTCTGCTGGACTGAGAATAGTCCACCAACCAAAAATATATCCAGCCAACAGCGCCCTGTGGGCAGCGTCCTGTGACCACTGATGACGGTCTAGAAGATGACCAACTCAAACAGCAGCAATAGATGAGCGATCGTCTCTGACTTTACATCTACAAGGTGGACCAACTAAGTACTGTAGGAGTGTCTAATAGAGTGGTGGTCCTGTGGGGGTCTTGACCATTGAAGAACAGCATGAAAGGGGGCTAACAAAGCATGTAAAATAAATATATATATTATATTTTATTAATTTTATTATTTTTTATTTCATTATTTTTTCCCCATTTTCCTGCCCAATCTAGTCGTATCCCAATTACCCGATCGCATTTTGCCTCCTCTTCTGCTGCTGACCTCCACTCTTGGCCGAGGAGAGCTTTAACTATCACACGCCCACTCCAACACGTGTGCAGGTTCATATAGAGATCCGTTCATGTGAACTCCACACATGAAGGCCCCCGGCTGCCCAGACGGCGAATTAAACCCAGGCCAGTCTTGCTGTGAGGTGACAGCACTACCCACTGCTGCACCAGATGTGATCAAAATTAAAAGTAAGATAAGTTTACATTATGGCAGCATGGTGCAGTGCAACTCCACAGACCAAGAGATCTGGGTTCAATTCTCATCTCTGCTCAGTATCTTTGAGGAGTCTGGCATGTTGTATTCATGTCTGCTTGAGTTTCCTTTTACCTCCCAAAAACATGCAGATGTTGCATTACCTGTGAGACCAGATGAGTCTTTGGGGTCACAACAAATACCTTCCCCTAACAATACAAGAAATCATAATGCCAGAAAAAGTGGTTTATGAAGATGAATGACTGGCTTCATTTTAGCTGGCCAAGACTAGTGAAAGGGCGCCACTGTGGCCATATAGCGAGAAGGTCCTGGGTTTGATTCTCAGGTGGAGCAGTCTGGGACCTTTCTGTGTGGAGTTTGCATGTTCTCCCTGTGTTGCTCCTCTGGGAGTGCCGGTTTCCTCCCACAGTCCAAAGACATGCAAGTGAGGTGAACTGGAAATACTAAATTGGCCGTGTAAGTACCTGTCCTGTCATGAATGTAACCAAAGTGTTAAACATGACCGTTTTAGTACTTCAGTATTTAAATATCCTTAAAATTGGTGTTTGCACCACTAAGTGTTTTACTGCATGGTCCCTACCTACCATGAAGCAGCTCAGAAACTCACCAGTGCAACTTCAACTTCAACTTCAAAGCCAGGATTCAGTCGGGTGCTGCATGTGCTTTCTCTGCACATTTCAGTGATTTTCCTGTTCGGATGCTTTGCAGGAAGGAGACAGCTTGCTTCAGTAGCACTTTGAACTGTGTGAAATGGTACGTCGCTTCTATTCACAGTTCTGCACTTTTAAGAGATAGAAGTTTCCTGCTGGTCCTGTTCCAGCATTGTCATTACTTACACACATTTCTGCGAATGGTTTTGTACTAGATATTATAAGCTTTAAACGTTGCTGCTTTATTAGTTTGCAAGCTGTATTGCAAGCTGTTGCGATGAATTCAAGGATTTTACAGTTACACAGATTTTACAGTTACACAGATTTTACAGTTACACAGATTATACAGTTATAAGAGGGTTTATAATCAGTTTATATTACACTAAACTCTATAACTGTAAACACTTATAACTGTAAACATTCTGTATGACTGTAAAATCTTTTTAGAACAGTAAAGTTCGGTATTACTGTAAAGTTTACAGTTATACATAGTTTACTGTTAAATAAAGAGTTATACAGAAAGCTTACAACTACACAGAGTTTACTATTATATAAAGATATTACAGTTATGCAGAGAATTTACAGTTATACATAAGGTTTAAGGTTATATTAAGATTAAGCAATTTAAGTTAAACAGAGAGGTGACTTAAATTAATTTACATAACAGTAAACTCTGTATAACTGTAAACTCTTAATATAATTGTAAATTGCCTGTATGACTGTAAAATATGTCTATAATGTTATACAGAATGTTTACATACTGTATATACAAAGAGTTAACAGTTATATAAAGAGTTATACAGAATGTTTACAGTTATTTAAAAAGTTAACTGTTATATAAAGAGTTATACAGAAGGTTTACAGCGCTACAGAGTTTACTGTTATATAGTTATACAGAAGTTTGACAGTTATACAAAGAGTTAAGTGATATATAAAGAGTTATACAGAAGGTTTACAGTTATACAAGGTTTACTGTTATATAAAGAGTTATACAGAAGGTTTGCAGTTATATAAAGAGTCAAAAGTTATATAAAACTTTATACAGAAGGTTTATGGTTATATAAAGAGTTAACAGTTTTATACATAGTTATACAGGAGGTTCACAGTTATACAAGGTTTACTGTTATATGAAGAGTTATACAAAAGGTTTACAGCTAAATAAACAGTTAAATTTAAGAGTTAAAAGTTATATAAATAGTTATACAGGAGGTTGACAGTTATATAAAGAGTTTACTGTTATATAACAAGTTATACACAAGGTTTACAGTTATATAAAGAGTTATACAGAAGGTTTGCAGTTGTATAAAGAGTTAACAGTTTTATAAATAGTTATACAGGAGGTTTACAGTTATATAAAGAGTTTGCTGTTATATAAATAGTTATACATGAGGTTTACAGTTATATAAAGAGTTTACTGTTATATAAATAGTTATAACAGGTTATACAGAAGGTTTACAGTTATATAAAGAGTTAACAGTTTTATAAATAGTTATACAGGAGGTTTGCAGTTATATAAAGAGTTTACTGTTATATAAATTGTTATACAGGAGGTTTACAGTTATATAAAGAGTTTACTGTTATATAAATAGTTATACAGGAGGTTTACAGTTATATAAAGAGTTTACTGTTATATAAATAGTTATACAGGAGGTTAACAGTTATATAAAGAGTTTACTGTTATTTAACGAGTTATACAGAAGGTTTACAGGTATACAGAGACATTTACATTTAAACAGTGTACTATTAAACCATTGTTACATTTAGGGTTAGGATTTGGGATCTGGTTGAAGTTACTACTAAACATCATTGGGAGGGTGTGGAGGCGTTTGTAGACAAACAAAGAGGCCAGTCTGAACCTGACGCTGACCTCTGAACTCTAAGGGCATCACACCCATCAAAAAGCAGCATATGGGTATTTAGGCCTCTCCCTGTTTGAGAGAAAACCAAAGCCTCTGTTTGAGAAAGAAATCAGCTCCCATGCTCCACAGCCATGTTTTTTTGTTTTTGACTCTCTTTAATCTTTAAGAGGAGATTAGGGGGTTTATTGACATAAACTGGCTGTGAGAAAGTCCAGCTGAGTAAGCAGGCTGGGAACACTGGGTCATGCTGGATGAGCTGAACTGAGCCCAAGGCTAAAAGCTTCAGTTTCATTTCCACCTGTGGTACTGATTGAAAATTCATGTGACAGGATTTGCAACTTGGAGGCACACATGGCTGCAGCCTGCAAACTGAGGCAAAAGAAATGATCACCCAAAGGTTTCCTCTGGAGCTACTCCGTTCTTCTTTTTTATAGTCAATGCACTATTTCTTACACATCATATTTAGTACAGCAAATAGATTTTATCACGTGTTGATCAGTGTTCTTGTCTGAACTGGAGTCATGCTGTGAAATGAGTGTGGTGCTCAACACCACAAACAACAGAAAAGATACTTTTCAACTTGATTACACTAATAATCCAACTGTTATTAGATTCTGGTAGTTACCTGTTTTTTTTTTTACCATGATTTAAAATAAAGTAAAAAAAACCACACATTTTTGGAAAAGTTGGGACATTTTGTGAAGTGCAATAAAAACTAGAATTTATGGTTTGTTTACTCTCCACAACACACTCACAAAATGTTGGGACGGGCATGTTTAGCACGTCATCTTTACTATTAATTTAATCAGCTGGAAACTGATTTTTGAATCTTGAATCATTCTTGCTTGACTAATTCTCCTCTTCATGATGCAGCTTGCATATTCATTGAAAGACAGATCTGGACTGCAGGCAGGGATATCAAGCACATGCACTCTGTGTCTATGATACCATGCTGTTGGAGCACATGCAGAATGAGACCTTAAGTGGTTTTGCTGAAATAACCATAAACTTGTATCTCTTTTGAAGCCCAATATACTTCTCTGTGTCAATGGTACCTTCACACATAAGCAAGTCACCCATGCTATGGGCCCTGATAGACCTCCATACCATGATAGATGCTGGCTTTTGCATCTTTTGCTGATAACAGTCTGGATGGTTTGTTTCAGCTTTAACATGTAGAATGGGCGCCCAGGTGGTGCAGCGGGATATTCCTCTAGCACACCAGCCCCGAGATTCTGAACTCCTCAGTTCGAAACTCGGCGTTGCCACTGGTCCGCTGGGCTGGCTTTTCTGTATAGGACCGAAACACAGCTTTCACTTTACACAGTATAATTTCCATTTGCTGTAATTAATTGATGCAGTGGTGGTCTGTGTTGTTTGTTTGTTTGTTTGTTTATTAGGATTTTTACATCATGTACTTTGGTTACATTCATGACAGGAACAGTATTTACTCATGACACAAAGTACATCAGTTCACAAGGTTATATCAAACACACGCCTGGACAATTTAGTATCTCCAAGTCACCTCACTTGCATGTCTTTGGACTGTGGAAGGAAACCGGAGCACCCGGAGTAAACCCACGCAGACACGGGGAGAACATGCAAACTCCACACAGAAAGGACTCTGACCCCCCCACCTGGGGATCGAACCCAGGATCTTCTTGCTGTGAGGCGACAGTGCTACCCACTGAGCCACCCACTGAGCCATTGTGCTGCCCTAGGTCTGTGTTAAGTAAAAACTTTTTTCCGATGTACTTCCAAAAAAATCTCTGCTTGTTGGGTTTGTTCATCCTGACTTCTGTGACCGCTAATAATAATAGTAGCATCAGCAGATACCACTACAGCACAACCACCCTGGTAACATGTTCAGACCTGTATCACATTACAACAAAAATAAACATAAAGTTAAGTCAGTAGTAACACCTTGCTTAACAATGTAAGCTAATTAATACCCTATATGTTTATATTATACAGAGGCTTGGCATAACTAGACGAACTTGCTCATAGAATATTAGCCATTTAGTCCATAAAGGCAGCAGTGTAAAATTCCATAGGCTTCTACAGTATTTGGCCAATAACACATAATAACATAATAAACTATATATGCCCCATGTCACCGTACCTACTTTGCCAGACAAAGGTTTGGATGTACACACTTTGAAACAATGATAAACAGTGTACTTCCTCTTGCACGCAGCCACACCAACCCTCTTTGCTCAAAACTGCTTGTCATAAGCCATTCTTCTTATTAAACACCCTCCTGATTGTATACATGCGATGCAGGGAACACCTATATTTACATAAAGATAAGCACTGCTGAACTCAAACCTCTCATTAGCTTGTTATTAGGTCATCATGCCTTACTGTTGTGCACTGTGCAAATTCAGCATTAATTAAATGGACATGTACCATGCAGCATTTCTAACAACTTATATAGAGCTAAACACCCCCCTCCCTTCTTTGTGGCCATAACAGCGAGCTTTCCACAATACTTTGGGGCACTGTTATTATGTTATGTCGGTTAAATAAATGAATATATTGTTTATGCATTTTTTGTCATGCCTCCTCTCAACCTGCCCTGATTGGGGAGAACAAAATTAACCCACTCCCCCCTTCGACATGTGGGCAGCAGCTGTATGCATCTTGTCACTTACACATTGACGAGTGCAGTGCAGCTCAGCACTGTGTACGGAGAGACACACCCTAAGAGCACTCTTTTTCCCATCTCTGTGCAGGCACCATCAATCAGCGAGCAGAGGTCGTAATTGCATTAGTTATGAGAGAGACCCTATCCGGCTGACAATTCGTCTCACTTCTGACCCAAAATGAAATGTATGGCTCTTATCTGGCCATCAAGTGCACCAAACAAACTGGTGACTATCAAAGAGCAGCTTGAGAGATCAGCTAACACAAGGTCAACATGTTCACTATGAAGTTAATTCTATACACATTCACATTACAGGCACTAATCTGTTAAAACAACAGACTAGAAAGGCCTCTTTGATCTTTTCTCTGCATTATTACATTTACTATTCAAGTTGAGGTCAAGATTAAATCCCATACTGATGAAATACCATCTGGGCCACTGTACACAACTAAAGGTCTAAATCTATCAGGCAACAGCATATAGTGCCAGATACACATTTAGTTTCTGGAATTTCATTTATATAGATCTGACAGCATCTCTTAATTTAGTCCTTTAATCTTTTTTTTATATTCCATGTCACCCCATGGCATGACATCACAGTTACTGTTCAGATGAATGAGGCTTCTTCCAAGACATGTTAACAGCTTATTTTTAAACTGGTGCTTGGAAAGGGGAACTAACTACCTCCTTTTGCTCATGTGAGCTCATAGATACCCAAAATCAATACCCAAACCAGCAAATCTGGTCAATCAATCAAGGGAGAGCAAACTGTCATCCATATCTACTAGACAGCATGGCTAACTTTGCTCTATTGAACCTACAACCAAATTTCTAGGTTGATGTTTTTAGCCGCCCTCTTTTTGATAAGGAGGACAAGAAGTTGAGACAGGTTCGCTGACAGGTTGCCGCTAGATGTGCCAGCTTGGAGGGAAACTGGCGTTCAGTCTGGGTTCAAAAGTCGGTTCAAGATAGCTATGTGTGAACTGTTTAACGACTCGATCTCAGCAGATCTTTAATTGCTCTCAGACTCCCAGAAAAATATTAAGCATGCTAAATATCTGGACCTGTCGGTGAACACAAGATACACATAAAGGGAAACCCGGGGAAGAAGTTGTATATGTGTGGGACAGGGGCATAATATAGTTTAATTTAAAATACATCAGCATACACAAGATTTACAGTATTTGTGACCTTATCATTCACGCCAAACCATAATACCAACGTTGCATTGCAAAAATGACTTCCAACTCTCTCTGCAGAACAGAACAGCCTCATAGCCAAATCTAATCCTTCAGCCAGATTCATTTATTTTCCCCACTGTTTTACGCTGTAAATAATACCAGTACACTGTATTATTTTACCCATTGTTACTTCTTACATGTGTTTTTTGTCAAAACATAGTTTGGGAGACCAGACGGACTCATCTGAGATTCCTCCAGGTGATAGATCTTGTAGTGTGTGACCCCTTATCGCAGATCAGTCATGTAGTGTGAAAACCACAACGACTTCAACGACTTCTGACTACAAGAGATCAAGTCGTGTAGTGTGAACTGTACAGCGATCTGACCACTTTGAAAGTTGTGTAGTGTGAACTTAGCACAATATGAGTTTGAGGTGGCTGAATGAGTGGTTAGTGTTGCACATTTGTACCCAATTGGTTAAGATTATTTAGAACTAAAACTGATATCAGTTTAAATACAGTTTATGTATGACTTACATTCATGCACAACTCAGCACTGTTTGGCAACTATTATATTAACACTTGTCATCCAGCATTGGTAGGTTGAGGCAGTAAGGCTGTATTCCAGTACATTCCAGTGATTTCCAGTGTATTCCAGGCTTCTGTTGGTCATGCCTGCCCTCTGGACTCATCAATACTCTTCAATAGATACATAAGATCTTGCAAAATACAAGAATTGTATGTAATTTATTAGTTTCAATGTACCACTGCAACAATAGGCCTACAATTAACTACAAAGAAATAATTTCAGTACTTTGTAAAAGTGCTCATAAACACCTGAAAAGCTTCAGGTGTGTTTGTGTAATTCCCCTTCTGGTTTAAAACACTATCTTCACTGCATCAGAAGCCTCTTCCACAAACCAAGCAGACTGTTTTACATACACTGCTCTTATCTTATCACTGTAACAGTCAATCCAACGCTGTGAAAAGAACCAGAGCGCTCACTTACACACACACAATACACACACAAACCACACAGAACTCACACTGTGTTCCAATACACAGGTCTCTGAATCCACACACAGACCCAGATAAGCTTTCAGAGCCTGTCTGTGAAATGAATTTTAGGCTGATAGATCCCTGTACTTTAAATCAGTTGTGCTTTTGTTTCATTTGTTTCATACATCAATGAGCCAAAACATTAGGACTCTAAACCTAAAATACTATGAAGCCATCCTGTGGTATCTGGTACCAAAACATTATCAGCAGGTCTTTTCACATGTTCTGTATAGTATGATGTGGATCTTCCTACAGTGCATTCGAAATCCAATGAAACAAGATTAACTGGACCAGTCAACATTTGTTGCTTTAATGACCCATTCTAATGCATGCATGTTCATTGTAGGAGCTTTTAACAATGGATAAGAGTCAGTATGGACACTTTGACTACACAGCCCAATATACCGAAGAATTTGATGCACTGTGATATGAGTTACAGCAGTTTTTTTTCTGTTGTTCTGTACTTGACGTCATAGCCAGGACTCTGGCATTAATGAGTCCTGGATGCCCGACTGCCTGTTTTAATTTATGGCTTGGCTTTGCTCTTTCAAGGATACATCAACTCGGTCATCTGGCCATAATGATTTATGTCTACATGTTGTTCAGATCTGCTGCATTCAACATGTGTACAGTACTATGAGATCTGATGAGATGTGATGCCTCACAGGGGTCTGATCAAGGTCACTGTTTGTTTGAAGCCTCCTGGAAATGCTAGGCACGCTAGGTGGGAATACACCCTGGGTGTGGTGCTTGTCTATTGCAGGGCACAACATCACATATACACTCATTTACACCTGGGGCAATTCAAAGCAGCCATTTGGTTTAAAAATGCAATACAGCATATTCAACAAAAATACCTTAGCTTTAGCTCATGGACAGATGATCTTACATTCTTTAAAATAATTATTTTTCATCAAGCGTGAAACTGGACCTTTCCTTTAAAGTAAACCGTTGTCTAGGCCTTGATACAGCACAGCACCTCCACACCATCAGACTATCACTATAATTTAATAAAGAGGTCCTACAATGAATTACTGTTCTATTTATTCATTAGATTTATAAAACAGTGATTTAAAAAGTTTGAGGTTCCCGCAGTTGCTTTTTGGGAAGGTTAGATTAATACTGATGTTACTCTTGGTTTGCAGTGATTTGACTTTTTAAAATTGGGAAGATTGTTCCTGTAACCATTGTTAGGAGCTTGTTTATTACTATTGCCGACAAAATGTGACACCAGAACTTTAACGGTAGGTGTTTAAACTACTGATAAGTTAAATCAGATGGAGCTGCTGCCGTGTTGCTGTTTAAATACTGAGCCACGCTGGGGCTTTGTTGATAACACAGAGTGCCAATGCTTTATATTACAGAAGGTCATGTTAGACACTAGCGGTTTTAAATACTGTTTGTTATTACACAGTAATCAGAAATCCAAAGGTCAGGAGTCTTATTAAACCAGGTAGTGAAGCTTCACTTTAGTTTTTGTTTTATGGAAGAACCACTTTGGTGTGGGTGAATAAGTGTGCAGGGTGTACTAGGTACATGCACTTATACACGTTGCACTTTAGAGCTGTCCAAATATTTACAGTCGTCAGGAGATTAAGTGCAATAAGTCCTGCTGTGGAGCTTCAGTCAGGAGTGTTCTTTATTTAATGAAAAAATAGAGTATTAAAAAGACGGTGAGGGTAAAGGTGGATTAGTGCAACCTGCATTAGTGCAAAATTAAGTGTTAAGTCTTGTGCCCTGGCAGTAAATCAGACAAGGAGTTTAATTAAATCCAGCATGTATCTACATAAATCAGATATTTGGGTGAATCCATTTTTGATCAATTTTATTTGCTTGATGGAATAGAAGTGGTGTACAGCTTTCAGGTTGCGTTTCTTGATGCAGCGGTGAACTGTGTTACATGACGACGATTTTCGGAAGTACCGCCAAGCCTGTGTGGCTATATTCATCACAGTAGCGTTTCAGTTTTTTATGCAATGTTGTCTGAAAGCTTGAGGGTCACACACATTTAAGAGGGGTTTCCAGTTTTGCATTTCTTTTGTACAAATGCTTAGATTTCCTGGACTGTTATTCTTTCCATTGAAGCACGAAGCATATTCAGATGTAAATTCGATCTACAAATCGATTGCTTATTTAAGTTTAAAAATGTGCAGCAGTTGTTTACCTTATTTTGTATTTATTTATGCATTTTATCCCGATTTAGCGTAGTCAATCTGTCTTCCACTGCTGGGGATCCCTGACTGCAGCCGAGGTCGGTATACTGTTGCTCACAACTCCTCCGACACGGTCCTTACACAGCGTTTGAAGACCCCATCCGCATAGTCCGGCCATCCCCGCGGCAGAACCGTGTCTGCTGCAGGCACTGCCAATTATGCCCGCTGGATGGCGCCCAGCTGACCGGTGGCAATGCCGAGTTTCGGACCGAGGAGTTCAGAATCTGCGCTGGTGTGCTGGCGGAATATCCCGCTGCGCCACCTGGTCGCCCCTATGAAGGAAATTCTAATCAGTCCAACAATGTTAGGTCTGGCTGCCTAGAATGTACAGAGAAGTCTATGAAGCAAGGCTGTAATCACAACATTCAGATATGCTCAAAATATCCCCTCAAAATATATTATTATTATTGTTATTATTAATATTATTATTATTATTATAAGATTCATTTATTGATCCCCATGGAGGAAATTCGAGTGTTACAGCAGCTCCAGCACAGCGGAAATACAGTTACAGTAAATAACATAAACATATTGACTATTATTATTAAATTGTTGACTATTATATAATAACAGTCAATTGTTATATTATATTAACTATTATTAGTATTACATAACACTCACTAGCTTTGTGGAATGTTAGGATTGGTCAGTGTTCCCATCAGTTGTTGATATGGCAGGAATGTTTGAGAATGGCAGTGCCTCCCCCTCCTCCTTGGTAGATTTTATACAGCCAATGTCAAATTCATGGTTACAGCCTTGTTCTGAAGGCTTTTGCATGTTTCCCCTGTAACTGCCTGGGTTTTCTTTGGGTTTCCACCAACCTTCCAAAGATGTGCAAAAAGTAACTTGTCTACTCTAAATGTGTCAGTGAGTGAGCAAATAGGTGAGTGTGCATTGTCACACTGTCCAGGGCTAATTCCTACCTTGTGCCTGGTGTTTCCAGGTGGAACTTGACCCACTGCCACCCTGATTCTGATAAATGAGGTGGATAAAAACAAGCAATGTTGTTGACTTTCTTACCAAAGGTTACGGTTCTCATCTATCCATCTACTACTTTACAGAACACACAGCGAGACCAAGAAAACATGTTAAACTCCTTATAGACATTGCCTGGAGGTATGAATTGATCCAACATGTCTAGAAATCTGATGCTGTGGGACACCTACACAACCTCCTGCTCCACCATGCTTCCAGTATTTATATAAGTGGTACTTCATTTTATCAAAGGGGACGTCCAGGTGGTGCAGCGGTAAGGTCCGCACCAGCAAATGTATGTCCAGGGGTGGCCAAAAAAGCATAGTCACTGGGAAGTGCACTTGTCAGTGTGCTCTCAGTGCAGATCCCAAGCCCGGATAAAAATAGGAGGGTTGCCAGTGGCGTAAAAACTGTGCCAAGTGTGCTATGCTGACCACTTCTGCTGTGACGTCACCTAAATATATTAAGTAGAATACAGAAGCAGCTGATAGGGAAAAAAGCCAGTGTTGAACAGGAGCTACACCTGACTCTACTTAATCGGTTGGTTTTTAAACTACTGATAAGGTAAATCAGATGGAGCTGCTGCTATGTTGTTGTTGTTTAAATACTGAGCTACAGTACATCGGTGCTTTGTGGATAAGAATACCAATGCTTTATATTACAGAAGGTCATGCTCGCCAGTAGAGGATTTAAATCATGTCTAATATTACTCAATAATCAAAAATTCAAAGGTCAGCAGGCAGCTAAGTGGTGTTGTAAATAAATAGTGAAAGGAGCTTTCCTGTTGTTTCTAATGCAGTTGTTTACAGTTCTTGTGGCATGTTTGCTGTCAGCATCTTGTGGGAAATGCCATCACAGCCTCATTTTTAGGAAACTCCTCCTCCTCATTTCTTACCTTTGTGCAATCTGAAACAAACAATATCACATTAGGTACAGTACACATAGTTTTGCATTTGGAAATTAAAAAAGGGTTTAAGAAAAACAGGGACAACCTGTCAAACACATGCCCTATTTAATCACACCAAGAGACCTATACACCTATACACCGATCAGCCATAACATTAAAACCACCTTGTTTCTACACTCACTTTATTTTATCAGCTCCACTTACCATATAGAAGCACTTTGTAGTTCTACAATTACTGACTGTAGTCCATCTATTTCTCTTCATACCTTTTTAGCCTGCTTTCACCCTGTTCTTCAATGGTCAGGACCCCCACAGGATCACCACAGAGCAGGTATTATTTAGGTGGTGGGTCATTCTCAGTCCTGCAGTGACAATGACATGGTGGTGGTGTGTTAGGGTGTGTTGTGCTGGTATGAGTGGATCAGACACAGCAGCGCTGCTGGAGTTTTTAAATACCGTGTCCACTCACTGTCCACTCTATTAGACACTCCTACCTAGTTGGTCCACCTTGTAGATGTAAAGTCAGAGACGATCGCTCATCTATTGCTGCTGTTTGAGTTGGTCATCTTCTAGACCCTCATCAGTGGTCACAGGACACTGCCCACGGGGCGCTGTTGGCTGGACATTTTTTTGGTTGGTGGACTATTCTCAGTCCAACAGTGACAGTGAGGTGTTTAATCAGCATTGCTGTGTCTTATCCTGTATCATACCAGCACAACACACACTAACACACCATCACAATGTAATTGTCACAGCAGTGCTGAGAATGACCCACCACTTAAATAATACCTACTCTGTGGGGGTCCTGACCATGGGTGGATGGACTACAGTCAGTAATTGTAGAACTACAAAGTGCTTCTATGTTGTAAGTGGAGCTGATAAAATGGACAGTGAATGTAGAAACAAGGAGGTGGTTTCAATGTTATGGCTGATTGGTGTATAAATAAATTTGACTTGACTTAACCTTGACTTGACCTGGGGGGGGGGGGGCGCATCTGACTAAAATTAAGCGCGGAACCAATGATTTAACGGTGGAATTTTTATTACAGTGGACGATAAACAAACCGTGTTTTAAGGTCTGTCAGGATTCATTCTGACAGAGACTCTAGATCGGGGTGCTTAATACATAGATCACACAGTACACGCTGGCAGGGGCGGACCCCACCACCGCTTTGCCGGCAACTTTTTTTGCGGAAGCATTTCTGCACGCAGGTTCCCACAGGGACGCAATTCAACAGCGCACCCCAAACAAGTAGTTCTCTGCATCGAAACAGTGTACTAATACACTCAACATAAATGTCAACCACCAACACAATTACAGAAGAAGTACTACTTACTACTACTAATACTTACTACTATTACTACTCAGTACTTTTGTAGTAGTTGTGGCGAGTAAAGGCACCAACGGGTTCTGCGCCTTCCAGTGTTGCCAGATTGGGATTTTGTTGGAAAACAATTTAATAGCAGTTAAATAACACTTCCATTTAAAATGCTAGCATTGTAGAAGGCTATTAAAAGTAAATTTTATTGCTGATTTGGCTTAATAGTGTTGGTAAGTCTGTGTCATTGTTAAAAGAAAATTAAAATTTGTTTTCCATGCATTCAGGCTAGCATGTTGTGGGGTTCAATTGAGTGTCTTTATTACACACAAGTTGGCAGCCAAATGATAAAGTTTTACAAAGGAATATCTTTGAAATTCTTTCTCATAATGTTAAGGTTGCTATATTTAGCTTTTTCACTTGTCAGAGAAAATGTGATGTAATTCTACATGACACTCACTGCCTGTATAGGTAAATGAGTGAGTGACCACATAAAAAAAGGTATCAGTTTCTGTCTTTTCTGGATTTTCATCTTCCAAAGGGGGGGCGTGACAGAAAAAGTTTGGGAACCACTGAGCTAACAAAACCCATAAGCTATATAGCCTAAAGCCGGTGGCATGCCTAAAATCATGGCAGTATTACCCTTAATGTTCCAGCATCATTCCAAAAGCTTGAACTGCTAACACTCTCCGTCAGAAGGCTTCTTTTGGTTTTTCGCATGGAGTAATGGACATATGTAAATATTTAAAAGAAGGTCAGTCATGCAGTGTACAAGGTAATGATAGCTTATAGTTATATGTTTTGGCTAGCCACTTATATGACAGACAATATAATGTTAAATTAGGACCTGCAGAAGGAAACTAAGTACATAGTTCTCATAATTTTCAGTGTATCTTAAGTGTCAGGGTAGAAATGTGGATGCAGTTTTGGCAAATGGTGATGCGAAGCTCAATAGATTTAGATTCTGTTTTTATTTGTTTAGGAAAGTGCACATAAACAAAAATAATTACAATTTATTTAGTGTTAATATGTTTAGCATTCAATGGCATTAAAAAGAGTAACACCACTTTACTGTTAAATCACTTTATTTAGTGTTTTTCCAATGTATTTATTGATTTTTTTATGCATTTTCCCCCTTTTTCTCCTGAATTTTAGTGTGTCCATATTTTTTCCAACTGCGTTATGCTTCCTCTCCACTGGAGCTGACCCCCGCTGACACATGTGCAGTAGCCGACTGCATCTTTTCACCTGCATGAGGCGAGTTCATATGCGAATCATCTTTGTGTACGGAGAGCCACACCCTGATCAACGCATTATCCCTCGACTCTGTGCAGACGCCATCAACCAGCCAGCAGAGGTCGTAATTCGCTCAGTTATGAGGAGTCCCTATCCGGCTTATCCTACCCTATGAACAACAGCCAATCATTGTTCATGTAGCCTCACAGCCCAGCCGGATGGCAGAGCTGAGTTGTCGAACCGACGAGTTCGAAATCTCAGCTCTGGTGTGTTAGCATGTTTTACTGCTGCGCCAAGAAATTCATCTAATCTAATTGGATTAAGCTTCATGATGCAGCAAGACAACAATCCAGAACACACTGCTAACATAACAGGGCCTTTAAATAAATAAAAAAAATGGTAAGGTTGTAGACTGGCCAAATCCATTACTAGACCTTTAAGCATGGATTTTATTCCCTGAGAAACAGAGTGAAGGAAGAACCCTTAAAAACAAGCAACAACAAAAATAAGCACAGCATCACAGTAGATTACCAGCTTGGTGATGTAAGTGGGTCACCAAATTAAGTCAAGTGTTGTTTACTGTTATTAAATTTAAGGCTGTTTGTTCCTGTATTTCTGTTTACCTTAAAAATGGTCGGCCTGTCACCAAATGTGCCATGTTCTTAGCTGTTTAACACATCAAGATGTAAACATCAGGAAATAGCTGAAATTCTTATCTATTGTCTCATATCCATGCTTTGATCTTAAACCCAGGAGTGTTTCGTGTAGAGCAAAAACAAAAAATGGCCTTGCTGTTTCAGTACTTTCAGAGGGGACTCATATTGTTTTTTTAAATGTTGTGTACTCACCAGAACAAACCCTTGTTTATGACATTGACTAATACACAACCTTGATCCTTATACAAATAGCTGTGATTTTATGTCAGGTAAGTTACTTTTAATGTAATTTTGAAATAGCAGAGCTACTCAGAGCATGTATAAAAATTTCCCTGTATGTACATCAGCACTCTTTATTGAGGTGAGGTAATTCCAGACTGCACCTTTAGCAGGAAAATGAAATGACAGGAGTTTCCGGTAGGGTGTGTCTAAGGACTTTCCCTAAAGACAGACGTGTTATATTGCATGTCGACATTAATGATTAATAACTGAAGTGCTGGCTTTGGCTGATATGTAAGGCTGGGTTGTAAATCCCTTGTGTACTCATACTATAACATGTCCATGAGGTCTCCAGGGTCAAATAGGGAGGCCTTTACCACTATGTTGGAATGTAAACAACACCGCTCTGTAAAGGCATACATATTAATGATATATTTATTTATAAAATATATAGGGTTCTATATTTATTATTTGCAATGTGTAGCAGGCAGATGAAGCGGGACACAAGTACCCAAATAAACCACTCATTATTGATTTTATTTAATTAACCAAACTATCTGATAACACAGATTATCAATAGATAAACTAAGGAGCATGAAGGCAAAAACTTGAACTCATGTTCCTTAGAGATGCTAAAAACAAACATTACTCGACAAAGTAACAGGTACAAACACTAATTAAAGGAACATCAGTAACGAAAGACAAAGAACCAATCACAATCAAGCGGTGGTGACAGGTTGTGGGAAATTAAATCAAAACAAAACCTGAAATGCACGTGAAGCGCCAACCATGGGAAAGCCCAACGCCAAGGTAAAAATACAGAGCTTCTGACATTTTTTATCTTCAGTGTGATGTAGAAGTCATTTAAATGGAATGCAACATTTTTTTATAATAAAAAATTAATTCTAATCATTTTAATGATTTATTTTCCCCAAAAGAAAGGACAAGCTGAACTCTAAACTATACTAAGTTCTACTCTAATCAGAAGCATACAGTATATACATTTTGGAAAAAGTGTGCAAACAAATGTAGCTGCTTTTCAATTCAGCTTCAGCTTACTCACTGAAAAAAATCATAAAAACCCTCGCAAAAAATAATCAGCATGTCCTAACAACAACAGTTGTGTGTCACTGAAAGTGTGAAAAAATATAAAGGTTGTTTTGCTGAGAAGGCATGTTGCAAAAGCTACAGGAAACCACAACCAGTAAGTCATTAAACCCTCAAAATTATAAAGATAGATTTTTATCCTCTTATAGACTGAGCTGCATGTGTAACTAACTAACCTTCCGACCAAGTGGGGCAGGTGTTCACAATATATCATGCAGTTCTTTGTATTACACAAACAATTCTGTGTAATATAAAAAGTCCACACACCTCTGTTAAAACTGTTTCAGTAAAAAAAAGCAAACTGAAATAATTTAGAGCATGTGTCAAATTCAAGGCCCGCGGGCCAAATCCGGCATCATTTTATGTGACCTGCGAGAGCTTAAAAGACATATGATTGTCTTAAAATACACTGTAAAATCATAAATAAACTGCATCTATCACAATGCATGCAGATTTTGTGACCCGTAAAGTTTAACTGAGGCAGTTCTGAGGCACAAGTGATGTTGAGAAATATATACAAATAATCCCAAAATGTACAAAAAGAGAAAATTGAAGCAGAAGGAAGGTAATTTATTAAAAGATGGGAAAGTGAATACAAGTTTATGCTTTTAAAAGAGAAACCGGAACGGATACGTTACAATCAGCCCTTTGAGGGCCACCATAATGCAGATATGGCCCTTGGTGAAAATGAGTTTGACACCCCTGATTTAGAGAGAAGTAAATAATAATATAAAAAAGGATTATAAAAGTATTATAAAAAACAATAATAATAATTTGGGGTGTGGCTATGTTCGGAATGTTCCAATCACATTTAAACTCATGTTAAATAGTGCTCTGACTCTGATAACCCCCATACAAAAGTTCAGCTGTTCCTCACATTGACTTGTGCATTGAATAGCAAAAATCATGGTCCACAGAGAGCTTAAAGAGTATCACAGGAATCTCATTGCTAAGGTATCAGTCAGTTACATGTACTATGGAACACAGTATAGACAGCCATCAACAAGTGGTTAAAATATGGCACAGCTGTGATATTACCAAGAACTGGAAGAACTTTGAAATTGATAAAAACTGTTCTGGGAGGCTGCCAAGAGGCCAACAGAAACATTAAAGGAGCTGCAGGAATTTCTGGCAAGACGTCTGAGCTGAAAAAACAACATCATGTCTGTCAAAAGCAAGTGGAAAAATGTCCAAAAAGACCAAGGTTGAACTTTTTGGTCATAATTAAGGTATGTTTGGCACAAAAACAAAACTGTGCATCAGCCAAAGAACACCATGCCCTCTGTGAAACATGGTGGTGGCAGCATTATGCTTGGGGTCTGGTTTTCTTCAGCTGGAACTAGGGCTTTAGTCGAACAGTTCCAAATATCAGTCAATTTCGGCACAAAATCATTAAGCTTCTGGTAATAAGCTGAAGATGAAGAGGAATTTCACCTTTCTGTATAACAACAACCTGAAGCTTACATCCACATCAACAAAAAATAATGGCTTCACTACAGGAAGATCAAAGTTTTGCTTGTTTTTTTTTGTGCCTAACCGGAGCCCAGACCGGAAACCAAGTGAAAATCTGTGGAGTGAAGAGTGCTGTTTGCTGTTTCTGCAAATTGGCTTACCAACAACCTAACCAACACAAAGTACAGTAGAAATAATACATCACTATTACTTCACTACTGTAAAAAGTCATTTTACAACTTATAGTCACACTAGTGTCCAGCACTACATACAGTGGGGGAAATAAGTATTTGATCCCCTGCTGATTTTGTAAGTTTACCCCCTTACAAAGACTTGAACAGTCTATAATTTTTATGGAAGGTTTATTTTAACAGAGAGAGACAGAATATCAACAAAAAATCCAGAAAAAAACATTAAATAAAAGTTATAAATTAATTTGTATTTAATTAAGGGAAATAAGTATTTGATCCCCTACCAACCAGCAAGAATTCTGACCCCCACAGACCGGTTATGTGCCCATGAGGCACACAAATTAGTCCTGTCCCTGTATAAAAGACTCCTGTCACAGAATCAGTTTCTTCCGTTCAAATCTCTCGACCACCATGGGGAAGACCAAAGAGCTATCAAAGGACATCAGGGACAAGATTGTAGACCTGCACAAGGCTGGAATGGGCTACAAGACCATCAGCAAGAAGCTTGGTGAGAAAGAGACCACTGTTGGTGCGATAATTCAAAAATGGAAGAAATACAAGATCACAGTCAATCACCCTCGCTCTGGAGCTCCATGCAAGATCTCACCTGGTGGGGTAAGAATGATTCTGAGAAAGGTGAGGTCAGCCCAGAATTACACGGGAGGAGCTTGTCAATGATCTCAAGGGAGCTGGGAGCACAGTCACCAAGAAAACCATTAGTAACACACTTCGCCGTAATGGATTGAGATCCTGCAGTGCCCGCAAAGTCCCTCTGCTCAAGAAGGCTCATGTACAGGCCCGTCTGAAGTTTGCCAATGAACACCTGAATGATTCAGAGAAAGCTTGGGAGAATGTGATATGGTCAGATGAGACCAAAATTGAGCTCTTTGGCATCAACTCCACTCGCCGTGTTTGAAGGCAGAGAAATGCCCGGTGGGGATGGTGTTCTTGGGGTCATATCCAGCATTTCTCTGCTCCCAGCTCCCTTGAGATCATTGACAAGCTCCTCCCGTGTAATTCTGGGCTGACCTCACCTTTCTCAGAATCATTCTTACCCCACCAGGTGAGATCTTGTATGGAGCTCCAGAGCGAGGGTGATTGACTGTGATCTTGTATTTCTTCCATTTTCGAATTATCGCACCAACAGTGGTCTCTTTCTCACCAAGCTTCTTGTTGATGGTCTTGTAGCCCATTCCAGCCTTGTGCAGCCTTGGTCGAGAGATTTGAATGGAAGAAACTGATTCTGTGACAGGAGTCTTTTATACAGGGACAGGACTAATTTGTGTGCCTCATGGGCACATAACCGGTCTGTGGGGGTCAGAATTCTTGCTGGTTGGTAGGGGGATCAAATACTTATTTCCCTTAGTTAAATACTAATTAATTTATAACTTTTATTTAATGTTTTTTTTCTGGATTTTTGTTGATATTCTGTCTCTCTCTGTTAAAATAAACCTTCCATAAAAATTATAGACTGTTCAAGTCTTTGTAAGGGGATCAAAATCAGCAGGGGATCAAATACTTATTTTCCTGACTGTAAATCACCTTCTATTCTGGGCCCACAGGAAGGAAATGTTCAGGGCAGTACTATCCTCTTATGGATTCTTTTAGCAGAATTAGTAAGACCTGTCACAGTGACAACAGGAGGCTGACGTTCACAACAATAACCTTAAACCCCTTAAGCCCTTATCACCACTTTTAAAAAAACAGTTTTTCTATTTTACAGTCAATTTCTATTCTTAACTGAGCTTGACCTTTAGTCAGTGAGCACAAAGTGATTTGTGCTAACATGCAAAACTGAAGTTCTATTCTCTATTGTCCAAGCTGACCTGTTTTATGTGTTTTAGATACAGTTAGGTTAAATACTATACAATACCAACAATGCGGTGGGGGTTGAGTTAATGTCATGGAGGCCCCCCACCCCTCCCCATGCCATGGGCCCCAGTGCACCTGCAGTGAGTCATTGGGATGTTTTTTCTCAGTTGAATATGGATTTTTCTCAGGTATTTTATTTATCTTCTAAAATAGAAGCACATTTTTCTAAGCATCAGTGTACACACTAGTACAGCAGTATTCTCAAACAGGAAGAGGGAGGTTACAGGAACATCAAAGATCTTTATCTGGTACATGTTTGGTAGAAGCTACTATGTGTCTGAGGATTTTCTCAAGGGTTTAACAGTGGCAGTTTTGCAGTGGTGGGATACTACTGTACAAAATACTGTGTAATACAAAAGTTGTTTTTGTTTTTGTATTGGCACATTTTTTGTGCACAGTATTGTTTGGATCAATAAAGACAGTTGTTTTTCACAGAATAATCTCTCACCTCGAAGTGTTCTTGCAGTATTTTTCTGCAGAAAGGAAGGTATACTGGTAACATCTGTAAACCGAGGCTCCAGTCAACATTGTTTGTGCACAACGTGTGACCATTGTGCATCTGAACAATTATTACAATGGAACATTTTTTGCTCAATTTGTTTTTCTTGGGACACAGCAGACATTACTTCATGTCCCTTTCCTGAAAGGGGAAACACCCTTCACTCACCCGGAATTAAACAGACTACTGGAAGGAAATGTGGTTCTGTAAACTATGGAACATTTGAAAGCATCACTTTGTGTTCTTGGAGACTGTCTTAAAGCTAATTGTAAATTTAATGACATTTATGTGTGTCTAGCAAAAACATTTATTATTGATGCAGAATACAGGGCCAAAAATTGGCTTTCTGGATGTATTGGGATTTCAGCAAACAAATATCTAGTCACAGTACAAAACCTTTCTATTTTAATTTTATATGAGCTAATAAAAGTTTTAAAGTGGATGGTGTTTGATTTTTTTCTCTGTGTCTGCCTTAGTTTTTACATTTACATTTACATTTTCGGCATTTAGCAGATGCTCTTATCCAGAGCGACTTACAGAAGTGCTTCCACAGTAAACAATACCTTACTTTAGATTAAGTAGACAACAGTCCAAGGATACAAATCTGCTGAAATCCTGTTAGAACCAAAGTTGTTGTTTTTTTTCCAAAAATAATAAAAATAAGAATAAGAGTGTTAGTAAAGAGTGTTTACTAAAGAGGTGATGAAGGTTTTTAATTGTTTTTTAAAGACAGCAAGAGACTCAGATGTTCGGACAGACAAGGGAAGTTGCCAGTACAGAGAAGAGCCTTGATGCTTGTCTTCCTCGATTCCTGGGTGGAGGATCAAGTCGAGCGAGACAAGTGGCTCGGAGGTTGCGTGGTACAGAGCGGGGTAGCTTGGGGCTGGTCCATTTTTGGCTTTGTAGGCGAGCATCAGTGTTTTAAACTGAATGCGTGCAGCTACAGAAAGCCAGTGAAGAGAACGCAGCAGTGGGGTGATGTGGCAGTGTTTAGGTTGGTTAAAAAACAGATGGACATAATGGACATAGGAGCACCTGCCAGCAGGGAGTTGCAGTAGTCTAACCGTGAGATTACAAGTGACTGCACAAGAATCTGAGTGGCTTCCATGGAGAGAAATGGACGAATCTTCCTGATGTTGTAGAGGAGGAACCGGCACGATCCTGTCATGTTGGCTACATGAGAAGAGCAGGTCAGCTGGTTATCCAGGACAACACCAAGGCTTCTTACATTATCAGATGGTCTGATCTAAGAGTCATCAAGAGAGATGACTAGGTCCTGGGTTGGAGATTGATCTCCAAAGGTTTTTACTAACCTTTAGATTTAATTAGATTTAATTGTTTTGTTTATTTAATTGTAATGAGGCTCAGCCCTGTGGTGTTGGATGTAGGGTCCCTGAAATGACTATAGGGTATAGTCTGGTTTCTATGTTTTAGATGACCTCATAAAACCAATGAGTAATACAATAAATAAATAAATAAAATAAATATTTGGGTGTGTAATAATTGACTTTCTTGAATTTCTTGGTCAATGTAAACCTTTCTTGAGAGTGTCATGTGATTTCTCTAAACTAAAGTAAATAAGCACTAGTTGGCGCTGTAAAATGACGGACCTTAGCTTACAAACAAATTCATTGTACTGTACACGTATCTGCTCTATAGACTGTTTATACACTTGCTCCCTTTCTCTGTTTAACCAATCTGCTGTGTGTCTCTGTCCTCTCTACCCAGCTAATACCTTTAATCTAATTACTGTTCTGCTCTATTTCATTACTAGAAGAAAGAACTGCAACTCAAATTAGACCCAACAAGACCAATTCTTCCAAGAGACCACTGCCAACAATGCCTGATGTCAAACAGACAGGCGTTTAATTCTTCCTTCCTGTCTCTAATTCCATCTGTCCCAGGCAAGCACAAGAAAACACCACATTACCCAAAATAGGACCATGGCTGTGAGCTTATGGCTCACTATCATCTAAATTCCTCTGGTCCTGTCGGCTTTTTATCTCTGCTTCTCATAAGACAATGGGCTGTGGCTGAGGTAAGAGAGGAAAAATAAAATAGACCAGGGGCAAGTAAAAGTCCCGGGACCACTCAGTGTGTCTTTTAGATAAGGCCTGAATGCCAGCGCTGTGTTTCCTTTATTACACAGCCATGGGGTTTATCTCAAAAGAAACACACCCTGACAGTTGCCATGTAGACCACTTTAACACTCACCAGCTCTGGCTGGAGTTTCATTCTTGTACAAGTACAATTCAAGGTCAAGTGAGGCAGATTTTATTAGTTTGTTGTATAGCAATATGGCACCTGAGGTCCTGAGTTTGATTCTTATCATCTCTTTGAGGGTTTCCTTTAGGTACCCCCATTTCCTACCACCATACCACCATGCAGAAGACTTGGCTGCACCTAATTGCAATCAGGCTGCACTGTAGATGTCACCCTGTTTACTGTTAATATGCCATTACTATTAACATGGAAGCAAACCGATTACCCACATTTGCAGAGGTAAAAGTATTAATGTTGATTACTTAGGTCTTGACCTACTATCAGTTAACAGTTACTCTGTAGAATCCACAAAAACGGTGATTAAACACCTAGACTGACAGCGAATGAGCAGCAGACATCTTTTGTACTTGATGATAGCACTAATGTTGAGTGCAGGAGGTTCCCATGAAGAAAACTAGTGCTCTCTATGTCTTATCTTTACTAAAGATATGATGGATGTTTTGAAATTCTGTAGACAACAGTGAAGTTTTATGAAATTTAGAGACAATCACACAGCGTGAAAACAAAACCTCACGCCACATGTGAAGTGTGTTTCAGGCAAAATAGATAAATCAACCACTTTGCAGTTTCAAAGTTATCATTTTAGGACTTTTTTATTTAATAGGGAAAAACATATACATATTTAGATATTATGACCACCAATGAAGAATACAAATGGTAAGCAGGTGTTAGATCTGGACAATCAGTGGAAGATCTCAGATGAATTGTATTTTCTCCTAGATCAGGTGTCATGTTTGTATATGATATTTGGTAAACCACCATAAATGGATGTGATGTAAAGTTATGAGGAAAAATAATCTAAAAAAGCTTGTCTGTACACTCTACTCAATAGAGTCCAATTAGGACTTGACTTGGTACTCAAGTATCAGCTTAGGCCAATAGGGGCTTCCTGAAACACCCAATCTAAAACAGAAAGTCAACAATGTCCTCTTAAGCCTATTTAATGGACAAAGTACAAAGAATTTACTTTTTTTTCTATTTATTTATGCATTTTTTTTTCCATTTTTCTCCCAATTTAGCGTAGTCAATTTGTCTTCCACTGCTGGGGATCCCTGATTACATTTGAGGAAGGTATATTTCCTGCTTACGCCTCCTCCAAGCCGTGCACAGTCCTTAGCTGACCCTTTCTTTTCATCCATGCTTACTGCCTCTATCTGCTAATCAGGTTCCTTACACAGCGTTAGAAGACCCCACCCACATAGTCCGGTCATCCCACCCTAGCACACACAGTAGCCAATTAGAGTCTGCTGCAGGCACTGCCAGTTATGCCCGCTAGATGGTGCCTTGCAGACCGGTGGCATAGCTGGGTTTCGAACTGAGGAGTTCAGAGTCTCGCCGCTGGTGTGCTAGCGGAATATCCCGCTGCGCCACCTGGGCGTCCAAAGAATTAACTTTTAATGCTTTGGCTAACTAACTTGATTGTATTTGGTAAATATAAACAAATGTTTTATTTTATAGAATACTTCGGAAAACCGTTGTCAGCAAAATCTAACGCTGCAACATAAAATAATTTCAAATGAGCCAACAGTAGAAATGTGTTCTGTGGTCAGTTGAGTCCACGTTTCTCTATCCAGACTGTTATCAGTGAAAGGTGCAAAAGCCAACATCTGTCAACATCGGTACAAGAGACATACAGTATGCTGCCATATTCTGCATCAAGGCAGCATCTTCTCCTGGAAAGTCTGTGGTCAATTTAGCTAGACAGCGGAGTCCACATTTCAGCTGGTTTTCTGAAAAACAGGCATTGAGTTTTCTGTGCTGAAGACAAAAAGGACCATCCAGACTGTTATCAGTAAAAGGTGCAAAAGCCAACATCTGTCTTAGAACAAGAGATGTACGAGAGACTTATGCTGCATCAAGGCAGTGTCTTGGGATGTCCATGGTTATTTCAGCTAGACAATGCCAGGCCTCATTCCATATACCTGCTATAGGCCTGCCTGCAGTCCAGAACTGTCTCCTAGTTCAATTGAATAGTACATTATGATGAGGAAAATCAGAAGTTATGAATCATTTACATTTATGGCATTTAGCAGGTGCTTTTATCTTATACTGTAATTAAGAAAAGGTGATGTAATAGTGGTAAACATGCCTCATAACTTTTTTGAGTGTGTTGCAGGCATTAAATTCCAAATGTGTTAAATAAAGTTTCAAGAGACTTAAGAAATCACAGATTCTTTTTATTGCACTTTACAAAATGTCCCAACTTTTCCAAAAACAGTGTACCAGACAGGTGTAATAATAAATGAAAAGGTGAGTGCATATTTAAATACAGACAAAATTTCATTGGAATGATTTAATACATTTCTAGTGTTCCTGGGTCATTTTCTCAAGTTCATCTACCCAGTCGTAAGAACAATCCTCCTCGAAATCCCTGCAAAAGAGAAAAGAAAAGCTGCTGCATCAGCATGAAAACGTTAAAATGAAAATAAACGCGTAAAATTAGTATTTTAAAGACACTTACGTGTCCTCATCATCTGATCGCGGTTCCAGTCTGCTCTTGTCTGGGTGAACTTCTTCCGGGCCATCTGGAGCGTCATCACTTGGTTCTACAGTTAACAGACAGAGAATAAAATTAACTTACATAACATGTCACAGCCACAAGTATCGAGTCATAGTGCTATCACAGCTATATAATGCAAGGTCTGGATCTAAATCACAATTCTCAATCTCAGTATTCATAGCTTGATGTAGGTTTTGGTACTAGCCTTGATAACACCAGGCTCCTAGTAACCTAAATTGGACGAGATATACAAAAATATACAAACTGACAGCCTGACCAGCTTGATCAGATGTGTGAAATCGCTGGTAGAATTTGACATTTTTATGTGTTCTTATGTGCAAATAGCACAGAAAAAAAGTAAATGTGTATATACCTATTATGTAGGGGGCAGATGTGGATTGCAAACCACTTTACAGCTGTTTCTATGGTAGCGATGTTCATTAGGCCAGAGGTTAATCAAAGCCTTTATAGGTTTGGGAGACTAAATCCTAAATAGCTCATACCCCTCTACCAATGTGCACTAATCACTATGTGGCCACTAGGGTGCCATACATGATATAATTAGCATTTTATTGTGTTTATAGGGAATATTATTAGTATCCAACAAGGCTGTCTTAACATTGCTTCATCAAATCTCGAGTGGGGGTGGGGGGGGTGATAGATTAAATTGTCTATTTTTGTGCTGACTCCTGTTTCTAATGATGGCTTTGCATGTCGCTGTATTAAGAGTTCGATAAGCATTCATATTCCAAACAGGCACCCACACAGACACCTCTGCAGACATATTCTTGTAGGCCAGTTATAGACAGTGATCCATCATTTTGGAATGTGTCTGTGGGAATTTCTGCTCATTTAGTGAAATTTAATCAATTTTAATCAATGGTTCTTCCAATTTAGTCATATTACCTGATTGCATTACGCTTTCTCTCTACTGATGCTGACTTCCACTCCTGACCAAGGAGAGCCGTGACTAACACACGCCCCCTCCGACACGTGTGCAGTAGCCGAATGCAACTTTTCACCTGCATGAGGCGAGTTCATATGTGGATCAGCTTTTGTGTACGGAGAGACACCTGTCCATCCTGTCCACTTTCTCCTTGTCTCTGTAATTATGAGGAATCCCCTCCAGCACCCTCCCTACAAACGAGCTATTCATTGTTCTTGTAGGCGCCCAGCCTGCCAGTAGCCAGGCACTAATGTTGGATGATAAGGCCTGGCTTACAATTTACAATCCATTTTATCAAAAGTTGTTCAGTGGGGTTGAGTTTAGAGCTCTGTGCAGGCCAATGGACTTCCTTCTCAGCAAGTCACCAAACTTTATCACTTTGTGTACAGTGGCGGAGTCACTGACGGAGTACATTAAAGATCTGCCACAAAATTGGACGCATATACTTTTTGATTATATACATCTGTTATCTATGAGTGTTGCTAAAACACTGAAAGTTAATAATTAGGTGGGGTGTCCACATACTTTTGGACATATTCTATATATATGAATACATTAATCCACTTACCAGCTCTGTGAATAGTGTAGGTCTGGAAAGCTGAGGTAAGGGGAGCTTTCTCCAGGAGGCTCAATAGTCTTTCAGGAGGACCTTTGTCCCATTTTCTTCTCTCCCTCTTGTTTGTTTTTCTAAACACCTCAACTATACATCACAGAGATCAAGGCATTTCATAAGATAGAATGCAGGTTAATGATGGGGAATTAGATCATGGAAAATATTTCCCTACCTGCTCCTGATGTGGAGTCAGACCCCTCCATGCTTTCTGTACCACCAGAGGAAATGATGTCAGCATTTCCGAGGACCTGCAGCACTGTGTTGGAGGGTCCTTTCGCCCATCTCTTCCTGGGACCTTGGATAGCTGTCTGACTCTCTGACAGGGACGATTTTTTAGAAAAAAATATGTTATTATCTGATGAATGGTTTAAGCTCTATGAAGCGCACTTTTTCCTCATTCATGTGATTTGCCTGTGATGACCATTCTGTGTTGGTCAATTCAACAAATTAAAAAAAAAAAAAACATCCAGTGGAAGCAGCATGGTGACTCGGTGGGTAGCACTGTTACCTCACAGCAAGAAGGTCCTCGGTTCAATTCTCAGGTGGAGCAGTCTGGGTCCATATGTCTTTGTGGGTTTCCTCCGGGTGCTCCGGTTTCCTCCCACAGTCCAAAGACATGCAGTCAGGTTAACTGGAGCTACTTAAATTACCCTAGGTGTGAATATGTGTGTGTGCCCTGTGATGGACCCTGTGTTTCCTAGCTTTTGTCCAGTAAATGGTACCCACTGCAACCTTAAATAGGATGAAGCCGTGGTAAAACAGACAATGAATCAATGAATGTTTGTTTGTTTATTAGGATTTTAATGTCATGTTTCACACTTTGGTTACATTATTGACAGGAACGGTAGTTACTCATTACACAAGATTCATCAGTTCACAAGGTTATATCGAACACAGTCATGGCCAATTTAGCGTCTCCAATTCACCTCACTTGCATGTTTTTGGACTGTGGGAGGAAACCGAAGCACCCGGAGTAAACCCACGCAGACACGGGGAGAACATGCAAACTCCACACATAAAGGACCCGGACCGCCCCACTTGGGGATCGAACCCAGGACCTTCTTGCTGTGAGGCGACAGTGCTACCCACTTGGCCACCGTGCCGAATCAATGAATAAATGGAAAAAACTGCCAGTGTTGGTATAATACTTACCTTCAGTTGTGGTTGATGTGGTTAATAAGCTCTTCTGACCCAGACACAAGGCCACTTTCTCTCCTTCCTCTTTTCTCCAGTGGTTTGCTGGTAGTTCCTTGCCTTTATCCTTGAATCAAATCAAAATGATAATCTTGTTTATATGTTTAGTTTTCATGCTACAACTTCATAAAGCCATATGTTATATAAGGAGTTTGGTCACATGGGTTTTCTCTTAGTACTTATTCAAAAAGTGAACTGCATACTATAAACTGCCACAAATATGAGTAAGGTCATGTTTAACACTGGTTACATTTATGACAGGACAGGTAGTCACAGGTGATTCACCATGATTCACTTGAATCAGTTCAAGTTCAGTGTCAAAGACACATCATAGCCAATTCTGTATCTCCAATTAACCTGACTGCATGTCTTTGGACTGTGGGAGAAAACTGGAGTTCTTGGAGAAAACCCACGCAGACACGGGGAGAACATGCAAACTCCACACAGAAAGGACCTGGGCTGTTCCACTTGGGAATCGAACCCAGGACCTTCTTGCTGTGAGGCAATAAGTTATTAACTTATTTTTATTATACTGACTGTACTTTTATTTATTCATTCATTTACATTTTCAGCATTTAGCAGACGCCTTTATCCAAAGCGACTTACAATCGAGACTGTATGCATTGCAATCAATTGAGGATTAAGGGCCTTGCTCAAGGGCCCAGCAGTGGCAACCTGGCAGATGTGGGGCTTGAACAGGTGACCTTCCAGTTACTAGTCCTGTACTTTAATTGCTGCGCTACCACTGCCCATTCAGTGTCTGCTTTATCCTGGTCAGGGTTGCAGAGGGTCTGATTCATTGGGCAAAAGGTAGGAAATACCCCGGACAGGTTGCCAGTGTATCACAAGGCAAACACAGACACATACATTCACACAAATACACTTACATTTAGGGTAATTTGTACTGTAGAGCTCCAATTAGCCTGACTGAATGTCTTTGGACTTGTTGGAGGAAACTGGAACACCCAGAGGAAACCCACACAGAGAACAGAGAACATGCAAACTCCACAAAGAAAGGACCCTGGTGGCTGGGCCAGGGAATCAAGCCTCTTGCACTTTTAGCACTAGCCAAATATGTTCCCACATTTATAAGCATATTAATTGAGCTTAAATTAGACATAACAATTGTAAACAAACTGTACAAAATACATCATTTTAACATCAGCTCAGTGTTCAGTGCTATACCTGTTGACCCACGTGTTTGCGGAGCAGTCTGGAAACACGATGGGAGTTGAGAATAGTGTGTATAGAAGGTCGGTCTCTGGGGTTGGTTTTAAACATGTGTTTAATCAGGTAGTGAAGCTCATATGAAAGATGCTTCGGTAAGGGTGCATATGCACCTCGACACACTTTCATAATCAGGCTCTTCCAGCTGTGTGCCAAAAACTGAAACCACAGAAAGTAAAAGCAGTAAAAACAACACGGTTCAAAGACGAGTTTTACATGTGTTGACAAGTTCAGTAACGTACCGGGTGCTGTAAAGTACAGAGTTCATACAGGACACAGCCCAAAGACCAGATATCACTGCAAAATATACAAAAATACGTATAAATAAAGCATTTAGTGTATTCATACTCTTACAGTTTTTTATATATAGGGTATGTGTGTGTGTGTGTGGGGGGGGGGGGGGGGAGGTATTTCAAAAATGCTGGTCTATATTTTTACATTTGCAGCTTATAGTCAAGTGGTTTTTGTGAAACAGACACTCCAATCTTTACTTTTTTTTTATATTTTGGTAGACATTTGGCACTAGAACAAGTATTTTATGTTGCCATTTCATGTTTTCAGACACCACCCACACACTAGATTGTTTTGCCTCTCATGTTGTTTTTCTCTGCACTGACCTCTTTTAAATCTAAGCACCTAAGTAACTCCTCAGGCTATATAAATAAAACATTTTTAAGGTGCACTGTTTTATATCCGTACTGGTCCTACTATTACAATAACAAATTTTTAAATAAAAAATCTGGAGAGAATAAAGAAACAACTGAGAAACAACCAACCACCAGTGAGATATCAAGGTCTTAAGGTCAAATCCCAGGCCGTGATATTGATTTGGGCATGTATAGGAGAGTGGTCGACTAGGCTTCATTGCCACTGTACTTCAGCTGTCTGGTCAAGGTGCCAGCATTAGTGGATGGGTGTCTACAGACTAGCTACCAAGAGCATTGAGGGGTTAAGTATTAAAGAAATAATTTCAATATTTTGTAGTTCACTGTGAAACTGCTACAGTTTAACCCAAAACACCTGAATAAACTTACTGCATAGCTTTAATATTTAACATAAACATGCACATCACAGCACAATCTATTTAAAACTTCATAAACAGTCTAATGTTTTAGGCTGATTTACCCCAAGAGAGTTATTAAGGAAGAAGCTGGCAACCTCTGTGACATTAACTAGATAAACTAGATTAAGTTAAATATTCTTGCATATTCATTATTAAATCAGTTGCTGATTAAATTGCTGATTAAATCTGATTCCAGTCCTAAGTTTAATACCTCTTGTTGTTGTATGGTTGGTTGTCCCAGATCTCCGGAGACACGTAGTATGGAGTTCCAACATAAGTCTGAGCAAAAGCTTTTGCACTGCAATAAAACAAATGTGCATAATTGTTCAGTAGAATGTGACAGTGAGTATTTTTGCCTTTTTATTACCATACCAAAGCTGTAGCAGAACTACTACCAAAGAGTAGCAGAATGTTAATAGAGTACCTGTTAAGAGTGCATGCTGACCCAAAATCTCCCAGTTTGATTGTGCCATCATCTGTCAGGAATATGTTCTAGAGACAGGGGAAGAAAAAGAACAGATTTTCAGATTAACAGATTAAGAATGACTGAATTTACAATTTTAAACTACCACTAGGGTTCAGTCAGCATTGTTTCAATAATGGAAATATATTAATTTATGTATGTTGGTCAGAATGGAAATGTGTCTTTGAGTTGGTCCATATGATTATACGGTCTTTATGCTATATAATATTGTTCATTCACTCATTGTCTGTTTTCCCACCGCTTCATCCTACTCAGGGTTGCAGTGGGTTCGATTCACAGGGTGAATATATAATATTATGATATTATATTATAAATGTACATTATTCAGCTCTTTTTGAACTATTCTTGTTAATTGATGTATTCTTTTCACCTTTGATTTTAAGTCTCGGTGAAGTATCCGTTTATAGTGGATGTGCTCTGTTCCCAGACACATCTGTGCGAACCACCTGAGTATCTGAAAAAATAAAAATAATAATTATTAAATCAGCTTGATCCTGCAAATGTATCTAAAGTTATTTTGAAAATCTATTTTAAAATGGTTTTACCACATCCTCTGAGAACAGTGAGCTGTTTTGCTGCTGTATCCTCTGGAAGAGATCTCCTCCACTACAGAACTCCATACCAATGTACAAGTGCCCATCGTCTGAAAATTATGGTAAGAAAATAAGAGTCTTAAGTGTATGGGTTCAGATCTCCGGTCTGGAACTACACAACTCATCAATCCACTATCAGCTGCAATTTGGTCGGATGTGTTACTTTGTCCTTCACTCATAGTAAGCCTACATATGGTGCCCATGTGGGTGGAATTGTATTGTCTGGATTTATATAAGAAAAAGTATGTGGGTCTAATCAGGGCACAAATGGCCTCATTGTAGACACAGAAATGAGTAATCATTTTCTGGACCACGTGTGGGTTAATAATAGGATGAGGGCAGGTCATTTTTAGCATAGTTGTGCTGAATACCTGTGTGAACATGCCTGCTGTTCCTGGGTAGGTTTCATATTTAATGCAACACTGGTTAAATAAAGCAGTTACTAAATACATGAATAAAATTAATGCCCCAAAGTTTGTGTAAGTAAATATGTCAATGGTGCCCTGTCCAGGGTGTATTCCTGCATTGTTGCCAAAGTTAAAACGAAATGGAGTGATAATGTGTGTTAGGCAGGTAAAACAGAATTAAGGAAGATGGCACAGACCTTCAAATGACTCTCTGAAAGCAACAATATTCTGATGTTTCATTCTTGACAGAAGAACTGCCTCTCTCTGGGTTTTCTTAACTCCACCATCTGTCTGTTTGGATTCAACAGCATGAAAAACAGTACAACAATAAAGATGGCCAAAAGAACATGGACCATGTTCACACAAGGGTGCAGGCATACTGAAACAAGAATACCTTCCCTAAACTGTTTGCCACAAACTCTGAAGCATAAAATGTTGTTTATATAATTTTTACACGTTTAAGCAATGGGTGTGGCTGATTACCTCTACTCAACAATAAGGAGGATTGTCCACATGCTTTTTCCACATACACCGATCAGCCATAACATTAAAACCACCTCCTTGTTTCTACAATCACTGTCCATGTTATCAGCTCCACTTACCATATAGAAGCACTTTGTAGTTCTACAATTACTGACTGTAGTCCATCAGTTTCTCTGCATGCTTTGTTAGCCCCCTTTCGTGCTGTTCCTCAATGGTCAGGACTCTCCCAGGAGGACCACCACAGAGTAGGTATTATTTGGGTGGTGGATCACTCTCAGTGCTGGTATGAGTGGATCAGACACAGCAGCGCTGCTGGAGTTTTTAAATACCGTGTCCACTCACTGTCCACTCTATTAGACACTCCTACCTAGTTGGTCCACCTCGCTCATCTATTGCTGGTGTTTGAGTTGGTCATCGCTGCCCATGGGGTGCTGTTGGCTGGATATTTTTGGTTGGTGGATTATTCTCAGTCCAGCAGTGACAGTGAGGTGTTTAAAAACTCCAGCAGCATTGATGTGTCTTATCCACTCATACCAGCACAACACACACTAACACACCACCACCATGTCAGTGTCACTGCAGTGCTGAGAATGACCCTCTGCTCTGTAGTGGTCTTGGGAGAGTCCTGACCATTAAAGAACAGCATGAAAGGGGGCTAACAAAGCATGCAGGGAAACAGATGGACTACAGTCAGTAATTGTAGAACTACAAAGTGCTCCTATATGGTAAGTGGAGCTGATAAAATAGACAGTGAGTGTAGAAACAAGGAGGTGGTTTTAATGTTATGGCTAATCGGTGTATTTTCGGCTACAATTTTATTATTGAAATACAATCGCGCCATCTAGAGGTTGTAATATGCATCGTCACACTATCCGCGTTACCTTTGGTAGTCGAATTTCTTTTATCACCCATTTTTCTTTGTCGCTGTTGGTTTGGACCAAAAAAGCTCGTCCAAAAGATCCTTCACCTATTATCTTCTGGATGGAGTAGCGATCCATTAGCGGACAGGAATGCACACTAAAGGCTTCTTCACTTGGTAGGAGTATAATAGATCACCGAGCGCTAACAACATTCAGTTTGATCTTGTTTGCGTTAATCTCTTATTGTTACCGTGAACTGAATGACTGCGAAGAACTGGCTTTTTATTTGCTGCACAATTAAACTGCAATTTTGATTTAGAATAATGATCTGAAATGAATCCTTACTACAATGTGGGGTTTATTTCCTTGTTGTCCTCTGACGTAGTGTGATGTATCTGTGGGCGTGGCTACCTGCAGCCGGTTAGAGCCGTGTGAAGGTGTCTATACCTAGCCTAGCAGTTCATAGCTGAGATACTGATTAAAATCCAAATATCTCATAAACATAATTATTATGAACGATCTACAGTAAAGGCTTGTGCACTGTGTGCGGTACACTAACTATGCGAAATACATTACAGCTGTGAGTTAATACCCAAGGTAAACAACACCGGTATTTGTTAGCTGCTAAGCTAATTGCAGTGATTTCTGTTTCTATAAGCACTCTGTATTTATAACTCTGTCATATTAATATTGTAATACACACATCTGTGTAAGTAGCTGCTCTCAGTAAGGTTGTAGATAAAATCAGATGTATAAAACGGTCAGATTTCTCGTTTCTGGATGCTTTACTTTCTCGTCACTTCTGAGGTGAAACGTTACTATAATAGCTTATCACCACCAAGCGGATAACTAACTCATACCACGTAGTTGTGCTTGCCGAGGCGAATAAATATGTAAATTTTTAATAGTAACCGAATATATGTGTCCTTGTTAGTTTAATTTTTAAAATAGATGCTAATCTGTTACATTTATAAGCACAAAGTCATAAGAAAAGAGCACTTATTCATCAAAACGCAAACGCGGAATAAGAGCCTCACTGCGCATGCTCCGATTTACGAACCTGACCTAGCGTAGTTCGAATTTGCGTAAGGTGCGCAAAGTGCGTAAGGTAGTTTACGTACAAATAATTTACACTATAGCTGCGTCCGGAATCGCATACTTAGAGAGTACGTACTAGATTGGAGGAAGTATGCACTACTCTGCCGGTAAAAAAGTACATACTTCCAGTACAGAAGTATGCAGTATGCACACAACACTGCTACGCACTACATCCGCCATCTTTCCAACGTCAAGTGATGTGATGACGTAATATCACCATGGTTACAGACTCATTACAAACCCCACTCGCCAAACTTTTGGATATTTATCGTGTTTTTGTTATTAATTCGTCTTTAAAATGTTTTATTTTATTTATCTTACTTACACTTGTAAACAGAGGACCGCTATCTTTCTTGTTTCTTATTACGCTTCGAACGCCTACGCAGCTCCAGTTGCATTATGGGATACATTAACGGACCGCAAGTGTGCATCGCTTGCATACTCAAACATGGCTGCCCAATAAGTAGGTCATCCGGGTACTTCTCGCGTACCTCTTTGTGTATACTGTGTATTCGGACATACTAACCGCTCTCGCGTACTCATTTCGCGTACTATTGAGTATGGAAGTATGCGATTCCGGACGCAGCTTATCATTTCCATCAAAATGCCCCTATTTCTGTATGTATAATGCAAAGTATTCATAAACCTACACTCTTATGTCAGAAATAAACGAAGACCTAAAACTATTTTACACACAACTGCACATTTTTGCTTTATCTTGTATTTTGTATATTGTGTACATGCACATTGTACATTTGTATTATTTGTTCTTTTTCTTTTTTTTTCTTTTGTTCTTGTTCAGCTACTGCAGGCCAATAATTTCCTTCGGGATGAATAAAGTATCTGTCTGTCTGTCTGTCTGTCTGTCTGTCTGTCTGTCTGTCTATCTATCTATCTATCTATCTATCTATCTATCTATCTATCTATCTATCTATCTATCTATCTATCTATCTGTGTCAGATTCAGGAGAAAGTTTCAACTGGGAGATACATATACACTTCTGCTAGCTTTAAAAATCACATCAAGGACACAAAACCATGGACTAACGTTTAATGTGGTTTGCATTATTACTTTTTCTGACAATAATTAGGACTTCATATTGTATGTATTTATAGACTTATATGCCAGCGTAAATAGCTGTGAATGTCTGCCTGATTGGTATGCACTTTTCTTTTCTAGTAATACCCTTTACTTAATCAAATAATAACACTGACTAATACACTTTGTGGCAACATTTCCCTGCAACTACCCACTTAATATTTCTCAGTCTGATTACACAAACAGATCGGACGTATTTTCGCATTCAAGACCCATTTCATAGTGCAAAAATGTCTTTAAGAATGCAAATGAACCATCGTCTCGACCAAAGAACCATTGTTTTTAAGTGTGTAAGCAAATCAGGACAATAATCAAGTACAGTTATGTAAAATGTATATGTACTTTATATTTGTACTTGTAAATAGACACAGACAAAAACTAAACACTCTTTGTGCTAGATAAGCAGCATGAACGATACAAACATTTACCGCTACAACCGCAACATGGTCGCTGTTCCACCCGCTCACAACCAACTTAGCTTATCAATGCTGTTAACAAATGATCATTTATCCAAACAACGGTTCCTGGCGTCCTTGTTGAGTTCGTCTCGGTATGGTTTCCTCTCATTTCGTGTCTGCTTCTCCAGCTTTCACTGCTTCGAAAGAGTAAACAAAAAAGTCCAAATACACGTGTCTTTGCTGCTGCTTCCACAAAAACAATACACCTACATAGGCGCATTGGTGACGTCATAGACACGTGACTGACAGAGCGTTATGAGTAACTAGTAATAAGTAGTGGTTTGCGTGTGCGATACGTTTTATTTATAAAAGAAGTTTATTTACTTTCACGTAGGAGAGAACAAAGTGTCATGATTTATGAGGTAAATCTATCATCAATATGCTATGACCACTAAATGATTTTGTGATTTTTACTTTCAACTGTTAATTAGTTAATCATGTGCATGTTAAAACCCAGGACAGCAAAGCCTTTAGCGCATGTCCATTTTATACGGCCCGCGTCTTGTCTTAAATTGCATAGTGGCCCGCCAGCACAGTCAAACAGAAAAAAAATACATTTAAGATGCAATTCCCCTTTTAACCAGCGACACTGTGTAAGTACACATTCATCGTACTCATATATGACGTGATAAAAGCGACACAGGCTGTACGAACAACGATGAACGTGGACAAAATTTAACGTGACGCATTGTACTAAAACAACGACCTAAGAATTTGAGTGGTGGAGAGAACTTATGCTCAGTAATAATTAGGGATGTAACGGTGCACCGGAAAATCGGTGTGCATGTGCTGCGATTTGAATCGGTTAATCATTTAAGATGAATCGATATTCACTTTAAACAGCAGAGGGCGCTGGCGCTATATATTTTATTACAGAATAAGGGAAATGTGTAGCATTTATTTTGCATAGTTTGCACCTATCTAATAAATAAAAGGACATTCATTATTTAGATAAATTAAATATGAGCACAAATACAGTATTTTATTTTAAATAGAAGTAATAAAAGGAAACGTCATAATTTGTCAATTTCATTTAGTTTAAAAAAATCGGGGGAAAATCGTATCGTGAACCCAGTATCGTGAATCGTATCGCATCGTGGGTAGAGTGTTTCGTTATATCCCTAGCAGACCTGCCAACATGTACACATTTTGCGTAACGGGCACGCATTTTCACTTCCAAGTACGCTTGTACGATTCCATGTACTAAAGTACGCATATCGTTTGATCTCGCATTTCGCCAGTTTTAGTCAAGTTGTCACTAAAGTTGATTCCGCCGCCGAGCCACAGAGATCTGTGCATAAGCGGAGTGCTTTCAGCCAATCGGAGCGCTTCATTTTCACCTGACCATCCCGCCCCGCCTAACCTCGCCAGAGACCGTATTAATGATGAGACCCGCCACGGATTGCAGTATGAATGGGATTTCTCACAACGCGAATCATGGCGTCCTTTCAAGGATAAAGTCCCGGCCTTCAACAAAAAGAGCCAATCAGCTTGCTGCTTGTGCCGAGAGCGGAGGGGGGTCAGCGTGCTATTGGCGAACCCCCCCTTGCTGTGGAGTTGTAGTAGCGCAGTAGCCATAACAAGCCGAAAAATCACGTTTTTTGTGCATTATTGAGAAAGACGCTACAAACTGTTCATGAGGTTTTTATCAGATTTTATCAACGATGTAAAATATGTTGTTCAAATGGTAATCCCCTTTCGCCCGTTGAGCTGAAAACATTAAAAGGTAAAATTAAGACGATGAGTTAGCCCAATATTAACCCGATGGTATTGTTAACCACTCGTCAAGGTTACAAGGTTCATCTTTTCAATATGTGTGTTGCAATTGTAACCATCACGTTTCCCTGTATTCTTACAATTTTAATATTTTTATTTATTTATTTACAAAGAATGTCTTCAGTTTACTTTAATTTCTGAGAAAATTCTCAGGTGTAAGGAGTTTCCATGGGCTATACCTCTTGTACTATAGTTTATTTTCAATGCAATGTCGGGTGTGTGGTGTGATTGCAGTAACTGTCCAAAAGTAATGGTTTACAAGTATATGCTTATGGAGTAACTAAGGAAAGCAAAGCATTGGGCTATATTTCAATTTCGCTTACACACAGCTCATGTGAAGCAACAAGCAGATAAAACAGTTTAAAGAAGTAACTGTGTTCTACAGTTAATCTGTTGTTATTATAATGACCGCAACACTGTTGTAAAGCTGTTTTGATAATAAAACTTGAGTGAAATGTAAGTGGTGGGTGGGCGGTGGTGGACTGTACTATGGGGGGGTTTGAGCAGGGGGGGATTTGTACTCATAAAATTATTTTAAGGTTGGCAGGTCTGCCCTAGTAATAATTTATAGAAACTCAGAGTTCCTGTGTCGTTCATTTAGTACATAAAGCCAAGTTAATCTTTATTTTTGTAAATGTGCCCCATCTTTTATTTTACAGAGTTTCTGAAAGTTTTAAAGTTCAGTTAGAAATAGCTTGATCTGTATGTTCTGATTTGTTCATCTGAATGCTTACATTTGGTTGCTGTTCGCGGTGTGAAAATAAAATTATTAAATAACGACGTATTTATATGCATATATAATTGTTGGTCCTCGGGCACTTTCACATTATCAAATCTGGCCCTCCTAGAAAAAAGCTTGGACACCACTGCTTTTTAGGCAAATAAAAAGTGAATTTATTACTATAATGAACTAAGTCTAAGGTTTCTGTTCAGAACCAATTCTATAATAACAAAACATAAATGATCCATTTTATTGCACTTGCCTGGCTTTTTGTAAAATAAACAAAATAATTAAATAACATTCATTTTTAGTTGTTTTTTTCATACAATCATATGCAATAATATAATAAAAGAGATAAGATAATACTTTGATGATCCCCTTGGGGAAATTACCTTGTTACAGCAGTATGAAAGAGAGAAAAAAAAAAAAGATAATACATATAAATAACTAATAATTAAATAAATAAATAACAAAATTACATTTCCTCCTTTCACTGCACTTTTCTGGCTTACAAAAAAATTAAGTACACGAAATTATTACTGGAGAACAAATGTTTTAAAACTTTAATTCTTTGTTATTTCATTTTTTTTTTATTATTTACTGCCGTAAAATATCCCCACACAGCTCCTCTCTCTCTAGTGAGTGAGAAGTGCTTTATTATATTCACAAACGGAATAATGAGAAAATAATTGCATAGAAAAACGTTTAAATTAATTATTATAATGAATTATTATGTAATCTCACTCACTGCTTTATGTTTTGGTCTCTCGGTGCCGCTCAGTCACGTGACGGCAGATCAGGAGGGGAAGCATGTGAGATGTGAGAGGAGAGAGGAGCTGCGGTGTGTATACTGTGTACGAACAAACTCTCTACTTTCTTATAAATCGAGAGAAATGTTGTGAATGTAGCGGAGGAAAAGTAAAACTAAAGTATCGATACTATCACCGATCGATCTGCCCATCCCCAGTAATAAGGTTAGAACAGCCGTGTGAAGGTGTCAATGCCTAGCCAACTAGTTTACAGGTGAGATACTGACTACAACCCAAATAACTCGTACATCATCACTATTATTATTATAAAAGATATACAGTAAAGACTTGTGCATTGTGTGCGGTACATTAACTATACGAAATACATTACAGCTGTGAGTTAATACCCAACGTCAACAACACCGGTACTTGTTAGCTTAGTCGCTAGTGTTAGCTGCTAAGCTAATTGCAGTGATTTCTGTTTCTATAAGCACTCTGTATTTATAACTATCATATTAACACTGTAATACGTACATTTTTGTAAGTAGCTGCTCTCAGTACAATTGTAGATAAATTCAGATGCTTAAAGCAGTCACTTCTGAGGTGAAACGTTACTATAGTAAGTAAGTAAGTAAATTTTATTTATAAAGCACTCTTAAAACAACTTACGTTGACCAAAGTGCTGTACATCGAATAAGCATACATAACACAACATTATATTAAAAAAGTAAGAACCAAATAAAAATACAGAGTAAGAGACAAAATAAAACAAATACAAATAGACAATTTGACAAACTTGACAAACAATTAAAAACAATTAAAATTGACAAACAATTAAAATTAACACAGCTCCTCACTGTTCAAATGCCAGCTTATAAAGGTATGTTTTTAGGAGTGATTTAAAAATAATAGCCTATAGCTGCTATTTACTTATTTACAACATCGCAATATGTTACATTTTTATCGTTCACAGTATTGTGTCTTCTTTATATGCACTTGTGAAGAAAAGTTGTTAGCCGGTTGTATCTTGTCGGCTGGCTGGTGCTGATATAACCATTAAATCGCATTTTTTTTTTAAATAGCATGCTAATGTGTCACCTTTTCACCTCTTTGGAACATACCTAAGATTTTGCTTTCAGTTAGCATGAGGCTTATAAAATGTGCCAGTTTATAAAAAGACAACTGGGTAGGAAGAGTGAGACACTAAAATATAAATTTTAATCAAACTGAAAGTATGAAAGGCATCAATCACAGTGTGCACATAATATAGCTGTATTAAATATATGAGGCGAACTGCTGTGTCCCAAATACCACATTGTACACTAAGTAGTGTGCTAAATTACATTGGGACCAAGGGCAAGGTTACTATTTCTAGCACACTGAGTTGAATGTTATATGCTGATTAAGACACAGCCATGTGTCTTTCTGTTTAAAGCGGCGTCCCTTTTCTCCATGTGCGGGTTGATACTGAGTTTTGAATATGATTCTGAAATTCCGAAATAATTTTTAATGTTAATGGTTAATGTTTAATGGTTAATGTTTGGGCAGTATTCATATTTTGAGTAATTTGATTTAAATATTTCTTTGTTTAGTTAGTTCACTCGCACCAAACAGTCCAGCCCTGATCATGCCTTTAACATCTTACAGCCCATATTCTACCTACATCTTGCATGAGTACTTTTACTACTATTCGTTCTTAGAGGCTTTATAAGCAACACACATAATGGTAAAATATATATTATTTACTGTTATGGATGTTCACTGACCTGTGTTATTAGGGTTCAGTCACTAGATGGCGCAACAGTCATGGTAAGAATCATTACATTCTAATGTTTTTAGATAGATACTATATTGATCCTGAAGGCAATTAAAGACACAGCTTACCACCATCCTTATTAGAGTCGAGTTGGGTCCAGATTCCCTCAAAGTACTGGGTGCAATGCCGTAACACATTCCCCAAAGGATGCTAGCCATTGCGGGGCCTTGGTCCATGCAGGCACAACTAGAACTAGAAATTAAACTAACCTAAAGCTTCAAGGTATTATCACCTGTTGTTCTACTCTGAAATTTCTTAGGTTTTGGTGTCACCAACTGTTATGATTTCACTGCCCTTTAAGTACACAAAAATGCAAATGATTCCTGTTGATAAACTTCAGTCGTTTTTTTGTATCTGCTGCTCATGCAGTGACTTCAGGCAGCTGAACAAGCTTGGAGAAAGACACTAAATGCCCTGGTTAATAGTCTTGCCAATGATCAGCTATTGTGGATTTGATTAACAAAAAAAGAGGAATGCTGCTTCTTCCGAGTCCAAAGCCAACTATGCTTTCCTGGGCCCTTCTTGGAAAACACATTTTCAGATGTGGACAACAATGCATTTGCACTCGGGAGGAACAGTCTTACATAAGCTATGGCTATTATAAAGACTATATTGGTCTGATACATATTGGTATTGTTAACAGACTGGACTTGTTAGTTGTGCCACTTGGAAGCCATGGCGTCCACACAGAAGCCAGTTTCAGGTTTCTTGCAGAGGAATCGGGCGTTTATTTAAGATCTCTCTGTAATGTGCATCAACTTTAACCCTCCTGCTGAAAAAGCACCTCTATACTATTATGCTATCACTGTATTTTAATTGCGGATGGTGTTACTTAGTTGAATGTAGTTTGTTCGATTTTTGCCAGACACGCTGCATAGATTTACTGTATTTAAAATTTAGAATTTATTTATTTAGATTTATTATTACATCAGACCTCAGATCTTTCAGCCACTTTGTTGGGGGGCTTTCAGAAATTCATTTTGCAGTGTTTTGTAATGTCACTCACAATGACAGTTGGTGTTTTATTGTTTGCTAATTAAGATTATTATTATAATTATTGTGGGACAGTGGTAGCCTAGTGGGTAGAGCTTTGGGCTATCAACCGGAAGATTGGCGGTTCAAATCCAGGCTCTGCTAAGCAGCCACTGTTGGGTCCTTGAGCAAGGCCCTTAACCCTGTCTGCTCCAGGGGCGCCGTAAGGTGGCTGACCCTGCGCTCTGACCCCAGCTTCCAAACAAACTGGGATATGCGAAGAAAGAATTTCATTGTACTGTACACCTGTATATGCATATATGACAAATAAAGTATATCTTATCTTATCTCTTAAATCTTATTAGCAGTCTGGCTGTAGAAGTGTGGCTTTACTTAGGCGGTGTGGTTGTATTCTTAGATTTAGAACTGCTTGATGATGGAATAACTGATCTATTTAGCGCCTTTAGGATCCCTTATTTATTTTATTAGTGTAGCAAATAAAAAAAACACATTCACATATTTTGATTTGTCAACAAATTGAGTGAGTTGGCAAGGTGATACACCTGAGATTAAAGGTATATCACGATTTTTCAACAATTAAAAAAAATCATTATTTAAAACATGCAGAAGAGAAATAAAATACTTATTAATAGTTTAGGGATTGATTAAATTTCTGAGTCTCTGTATGTACTAATTCTACCCACTGATACATTTGATGCTGAATATGTTGACTTTCATTACACACAAATCACAGTTTTCATTCTTAGGTAACAGTGTGGACAGCAGTATTGGATAAACATCTGACTGTTTATTGCTATAGATAATCAGTATTCTGTTGACTAAATAATAAATCGCTGATTTACATTGCAAAAACGGCTTTCTGAGACTGTACTGTGAATAATTATGATGCTAATAAGGAAATTATGTTTATTCCTATGTGGGTCAGATGTGATTTAAAGCTGTAGTGTGTAATTTATGTTGCCTGCAATCTTTAATTATTTCTGCATTTAAATGAGTGCTTTAATTACAATTTAAGACAAGGGAACTGCCCCCAATTTTTATTAATGTGCCAGGGTGAAGAATGCCTTTATTGCAAGACAGAGGAGGGCAATCGAAAGACATTTTGCAGAAAGGGCACTGCCACTACCTGGCTGAGCTTGTGCAGGTCATCAATTGAGAATTTAGGCAGTAATGCTGTTACCTTGAACACGAACCGTTTCCTGGAGGAGGAAACATACCCGATCTGTTCAGCCAGCAACCATTATCACATCCGACTTCTGTCAGAACGTTATTAACTTTGAGCACTTGTATAATTCCTTTTTTCATTTATGTAAATATACACTATATGGTCAGAAGTATGTGGACATCCTTCCTTATTATTAGATGTTAAAACAACCTATGAAATAAATAATATGCTTCCAACTGTATTCAACCATGACCACACCTCTGCACACAAACTGAGCTTCCATAACTACATGCTTAAAAAGCTTGGTGTCTGCACAAAGCCCTGACTGACCATTAATCACCTTTAGGATAAACTGTATGTCAGCTGCAAGCCAGGTCTTCTTGTCCAACATCAGCCTTCCCATTTTTATTGAATGGGTGAAAATCCTACACTCTAGATAATAGATGCACTCTAAAACCTTGTAAAAGCCCTCCTAGATGTGTGAAGGCTGTTATTGGCAGTAGCCACAAACCATCATTCTTCTTTCACCATGCATCACAGTTTGGATACGGTTTGGTGTTTGTATGCTGTGTTTTTCTTCCAAGAGTGCAAAGGGCAAAAATTCAACAGTTGTCTGATCTATCCACAGGAAATTAAAGTGTTGTGGAGCATCCATGTGGTCTTATGCAATCCGTTTGAGATCAGTTAAGGCACATAAAGAGAAACATTAATGCGGTGGCTCGGGGGGTAGCACTGTCACCTCACAGCAAGAAGGTCCTGGGTTCGATTCCCAGGTGAAGCGGTCTGTGTTCCGTGTCTGCATGGGTTTCCTCCGGGTGCTCCGGTTTCCTCACACAGTCCAGAGACATGCAGGTGAGGTGAACTGGAGATACAAAATTGTCAGTGACTGTGTTTGACATTAAAGACGTAAACTGATAAATCTTGTGTGATGAGTAACTACCTGTCCTGTCATGAGTGTAACTAAAGTTTGTAAAACTTGATGTTAAAATCCTAATAAAAATAAATAAATTGATGGTATTTTGTTGGTATTTTGGAGTTTGTTTGCACTTTGTTCAGGATAGCACATTGTGCTCATGATGTTACTTTGCAGAATGCTTACTCCTGGAGAGAACAGCTACAGTACTGAATTCATTCACACTTTGTGTGTTTGTGGATTGATTCTTTTTCTTCTTTAGTCTTATTATATTCTTTCGGATCATCTGACACCAAGTTACCCTGTGGGTAACGTTAAATTTTGCTTATTTTGTCAGGTACCATAAACAAAATAAATTAATCTCAGGAGTGGAGATGCATGGCATCAGGGTCAACTAACAAGCTCATTTCTGCTGTCCTAAAAGTATGAAATTGTGTATTTAGTGTGGCAAGAACAAGAAGAGTTGCTGGTGTCTTATTCGTTTGGATAGAATGTGTGTCTAATTTTAACAAACATATTTTGTTAATATTTAACAAAGAAATCCTGGTAATTAAAAATGAAATTAATAACACTAGGGCTGTCGTTAATTGCGTTAACACGATTAATGCGTTCAAAATTTGTAATCAAAGGATTTTTATTGGGCTATGTTTGTGCCACTTTAAACATACATCACTGGTAATTTACGCTGCTTTGACACAGCATTACAGGTCGTGAGTTACAAATGACTCGAGCTGCTGCTGCTACATATTGTGAAATGTAGGGTGTTTCCAATAATTTTGTTTTCAAAAAGCGTGAGAAATCATCACTAGACAAAATTACAGTTATTAATTGACGCTTCAATATCATCTTCGGTCAAAGCACGCCTTTGTCTCATCTGCGCGCACGAATACGCGTTAAAGGCAAAGTGAGCTCAGACAACTTTATTTCAGAGGAATTTGGATGGAAAGCCCATGAACTATACACGTCGTGGGAACATTACAAACACTGGTGTTCAATGGATCGCAATGGACTGTAGACGCTTTAACATAGTTAACAATGTGGGTCTACATGACGTTATACGTGTTGCATCTAGAATCGGTTCATTGTAGTATCCTGAGCGCCTGTTTTCAGTGGCAGGGTTACGAACAGGAAAAGATAATGTGAACACTTGTCATTTTAAATAACTGGCTAAAAGATGGGTAGCTGTTAACAGCTCTATATAGGCATTGGCTGGCTTTCTAAAAATAATTTAGATTTAATAATTTTATTAAATTTTTTATTGGTAAACATGTTCTTGCAATAAAAATGTGCATAACTGTTCAAATTTTGCTTGGTTATTTAATCTCGATTAAAAATTGTAATCATGTGACAGCCCTAAATAAAACACTTTAAAGTTAAAAGCTAAGTCAACATTGTGGGTAAACAGGTTTTATTTACAACATTTGACGTCTAATACAATACATGTTGAACACAAATTGTGTGACAGTATGAAGCATACATTGTTACAATGAATATAGTGTATAATATTTATATAATAATGGAGAAATGCTAATTTAACACTGTATGTAATGTATGCAAATTACAATTACGACGTTTTATAATGTGAGGACCATATACTAACATAAATGAATATGGAAATATAAACAATCCGTAATATGTTTATCATGTTTTGTGAGACTTTACTAACACTGGTACATTTAAAGAAAGAAGTACAGCACTAACAATTAACAGGAGACAAAGTAATATTGGTCCGTCCGTATTTCCATTAACGATCCTCTAGACACGCAGAGTAGAACAGTCACTGTGTGCGATCCTCCCATGTCGGTGTGAGCATATGGTCAATAAAACTCAAGCTGAAAGAGTAAAAATGGAGAACATGTTCATGCCTTAGGTGAGAGGGTATCTCTGCTGTCTATATAGTCCACGCTGAGGCATTCGTCCTTGGTTGCTCCGCACCGGTAGCTTTGTGCTTAAAACTGGGTTATAGTTGAAGCTGACTCTCTTAATATGGGTATTGTTTCTGTTTCTTGCCAGCGAAGCAGGCCAGCCAGGTGCAAATCAGCATGGCAGTGGCAGCACCCGCTCCGGTACAGTAATACGCCCAGCCAATCTCACAGGAACCTGTAGACACAGAGAGAGAGAAGGTGTTGGAGGTCCGTCTTGATTGACTAAGCAAGTCATTAAGCAAATCATACAGACCTAGGTTAAAGGTGGTGTTTAATATGTTTGTGTGGTGACTTTATATGATTTAGATCACATGCCAACAGTTGAGATCAAAAGTCTACACACGCTTTGATGCAAACATTGGGGCCAACTGCGAAAAATGTGCATAGTAATGCTTATTTCGTAACAATGGACATGCTGATGTTGAATGCAGCACATTTGGTCATGAACAAGACCTGAGTGACTTTCAAGGGCTAAATTAATTTATGCAGAAGACTGAGGTAAAGTACCCACTGTCAGTGGTCCAAGGTAGGACATGCCACACAATCATTGCCAGGTCATCGAGTAGCTAATTGATACAATTGTGGAATGGTAAAAACAACATCTGGTGGATATCCTTAGGATGATTGCTTTGTGTGGTCAGATAATAGCCAACAAATGTTGGACAGTTTTACAAGACCAGATGTACCCTATGGCAGCAATTTTTGGGACCAGTTTGACACGGGTTAAGATATTATTCTTACGCTTTTAGCAAGGATGACCAAATGTATTGTGTTCTTGCTCATGGATTTTAATTCTGGTTAATTAAGTCTGCATCATCATCAGGATCTACTGTACATCAACAACTGAATCAGAATGTGTGTCCATTCTCAAAGACCCAACATGGGCAGTTTAAAATAGATCTACTGTATATGATATCACACGAATTCTCCTGTATGCCAACAGCCTGTTGATTTTCCCCTAGACTCAGAACCACTGCCCTATGGTGAAGACACTTTCTTGATGTTCTCATATGTCCCAAGACATACCGCTAAAATTATTTAAAGGGTGTTTAGATAAAATCTGGCATTTTATGGCTTCACCAGTTATTACATTTAACTGGTAGCAAAGACTTTAAAGTAGATCTCACTTATCATTCAAAGAACCATAATAATTTCTTAAAGAATGCTCCAATGTCCCACCACAAATCATCCAAGACTCAAGAATTCAGTAAAGAACCCAAGTTGTTCAAGATTTGAAGAACCTTTTTTAGCTTTTTAACATCAATATATGGGAATATACAATCTATTGAGAATTTCCTTTATTTTCCAGACCAGCTAGAGTAAGGTACCACACGGCAACAAGGACTCAACTCGTGCCCACTGACCAACTTGATGACGAAAATAAAAATTACTCTTTTTTTATGTGGTTAATGTATATTGCAAGGGTGTTGCTACTGGATCAAGTTATATTATTGGAGCTTTTAGAATTGTTAAACGTCAAGTATTGACTTAAACATCGTTATATTACAAACCACTTCTCATTTTTTTTAGTTTAGGTTATCCTCATTCTTAAACTGTCACTCCCTGGTGTAGAGGAGGTTCAGTCATGCTGAAACCAGAGCAGCTAAATCCCAGTGCAGCTCATTTTAGAATCAGCCTAAAGGAGGATGTACAGGACTCATGTAAGCATGACGTTTTTATTTCTGTTTCTTACAGGCACACATGCACACACTTGCCTGCTTGACAAGCTTTACTTGCCACAAGCTTCTAAGTTCTGTGGTCGAGGAGACGATTGTCCTGCCTGACTCTTTGTTCCACGTTTGAGAACCCTCAGTTCTTCTGTAAAGCTTTAAATAATCCTTAACCTCGCAGCATGTCAGGGGTCACACCCTACAGTTTTTGCAGCAAGTGATCTTGGTTTAAAAATTTGCAAAATAATCTTTGGTGACAAACGGCATAATAAACCGAGCATTGGCCTTTACCACCCCATTTCCAATTTCCAGAGATATTATTTCTTACACTGATCTAATATGAAGGAGTTAAATGAATATTAAATAGTCTGTGAAACAGCCATAATACCAGACAGGAACTGAGCCATTTTAGCCAGCTGGGCATATTTTTATGGGAAATACAATAATGTTTTCTCCCGTCCCATAAGATTTAAGAGAATAACCGCTCGCCTCATTTATTTTTAAGATCATAACAAGAAAAATCATTTTGGACCGTTGTTTTTTTCACCAATCGCTTTAGCACAGTCACAGTAGGCCACTTGGAAACATTGTTCAAAGCAGCGATACAGCCTGAAAGAGCTCCAGTCTGTACCCAGTACCCAGGGGTAATTTAGAAAAGCTAGTTCACCTTCTGCCATGTTTTTAGGAGAACCAAACAAACATGGGGAGAGCACTGCACCCACTTTACCAGCTGCACTATATTTTACTGCATGCCAACAAGCATTTTTAGGGTGTGGCAACCACAAGATGCACCCTAAATATCCTGACATCCTGACATAAGACTTTTGCATACAACCATACACCGACAAGGCATAACATTATGACCACTGACCGGTGAAGTGAATAACACTAATATCTCTTCATCACAGCACCTTTTAGTGGGTGGGATATATTAGGCAGCAAGTGAACATTTTATCCTCAAAGTTGATGTGTTAGAAGCAGGAAAAATGGACAAGCGTAAGGATTTGAGCGAGTTTGACAAGGGCCAGATTGTGATGGCTAGACGATTGGGTCAGAGAATGTCCAAAACTGCAGCTCTTGTGGGGTGTTCCTGGTCTGCAGTGGTCAGTATCTATCAAAAGTGGTCCAAGGAAGGAACAGTGGTAAACCGGCGACAGGGTCATGGGCAGCCAAGGCTCACTGATGCACGTGGGGAGCGAAGGCTGGCCAACAGACGAGCTACTGTAGCTCAAATTGCTGAAGAAGTTAATGCTGGTTCTGATAGGAAGGTGTCAGAAGACACAGTGTATCACAGTTGCAGGGCTGTTCTGGCAGCAAAAAGGGGGACCAACACAACATTAGAAAGGTGGTAAGAATGTTAGGCCTGATCGGTGTATACGACTTTATATAAAGAATATTGGCCTTCGGAGGGTGTTCTTCTAATTTAATATCACTGCATTTTTTTTTATAGCTTCTTGTGGTCATGTCATGCTAGAAGAACCTTTTTAAAAATAAGCACTTTATGAAAAGGTCACACTTAGCAGTTTGTTCTGTGGTGCACATTTGTCACTTTAATATAAAGAATTGTGTCGGTGGCTCTGGGGGGCACGTGCAACATTTCCCCCTGAGAAAGGTTCACATTTATGAGAGTATGAAAAATGAACAAGTATAACAAAGACTACACACCACCAGTTATTGTGTTTCTATTTTCTGCTGTGCTTTAGGAAAATTTCACTAAAAGTGCTGGTGCTTTATTTTAGCTCACATTAGTTAGTAAATTATACATTACACAGTTGATAGTATTTGGGCATCCGTTAGTAGAATTACTTCTTAGTAATTAGTGGAATCTGTAACTTAGAAGTCTTAGATCGTGCCACCATTGGTCTGGTAGCAATGGATATACAGAACGTTTTACCATTTGGCGTTTTTTACCAACGGCCACTGTAACAGTATCCGCCTCTCTCATCATGCCTCAATATTTACGGCAGAGGCTCATGCGCTCTTCTTGGCCATCAGACACATAATTATTAGTCCCTATAAACACTACGTGATTTGCTCTGACTAAATCCTACATGCAAGCTCTTGAGTCCATGAGAACAGATCACCCAATCAACCAAGAACTGCTTAAATTGGACAGAACTATACACCTGAGGAGTTTTCACCGTCTACTGCTGGATTCCCAGTCATAGTGGCATAGAAGGTAATGAAAAAGCAGATAGCTTGGTGAAGGAAGCGAGAAACAAAGAGATTGCTTGGAGATACATCCCATAAATCAAAGATTACTGCAGAATAAAATTGCAAGAAGATTTGTCCAACAATTCCCAAAACAAACTGCATGAAATAACTCCCCACATCTTTGTTAAACACAACCGAGACTTCTTAAAAAGGCAAGACCAGACAATTATAACCAGGTGCCGAATTGGTCATACTGCCCTCACCCACCGACAACTCCTGGTTGGCGAGCAGGCACCAACCTGTCAGTTATGTGCTACTACAACCCTTACAATTAAACATATTTTGTTAGAATGTCCTAGAATTTTAGCTATCAGAGACGACTTTTATAGTCTGACTTTTCGAGTCCGAGTATATATCTATGATCCGACATCATTCTGATCATGTCATTTTCTGCTCTCTGATAACGCCCCAGCCATTTTAACCCGCGACGCAAGCAGTGGGTAAATGTTCCAGCCAGCTTCTGGTATAGTGATGAAGCGTCGCTTCCTACTCCCTCTTTTGGATTAGATTCTCACTTAGTGGTGGAATACCCTACGTAGTGCACTTCACTGAAACAGCTGGTGTGAATGAAACGCTCCTACAGAATTGGCACTAATGGTTGGAAGAACCGCTTTCTGAACCAATCAGACCGTCTTTGTTATTTGTATTTATTTAGTTTGTGTCACACAGATGATGTGTCAGTGAAACACTTGAGTTAGTGTTTTACTTCACAACCGGGAAAAGTTTGGAGGTTTTTAATTATAAACACATTTACAAACTAACGGATTATATTCCTAATGGGACACACGGTTATATATTTAATAGCATCTGGAAGAATATAAGCTAAGGTAAGCAGTGGTTATGGATTTTTTTTTTGCTGTGTTTTGGATTTTGGCCGCTGTGTCTGATTTATCGCACACTTTTGTTTTGCAATGAAAACAAAACGTATCAGTTTAAGCTTTTAACTGGTACCTAGGAAAGTAAAGGCACTAAATACAATTGAAAAAATACAAAATACAGTTGCTAATCTGTTGCTGTTTTTTATCTGAACTTACATATTACTTACAGTATTTCTACGCTACGTTTCCAATATATGTTTTGTGTAGATTATAATGACTCGTGACTTGACTCGGACTCTAGCATAAAGACTCGTGACTTGACTCGGACTCGTATTTTGTGACTTGTGAACATCTCTGGGACATAGAACATGAAAGACTTGTTCGAGAACATTCCTCCAATTAAAATTCTGAACTTTTTAGACAGACTTGATATAAAACAAATGATCTGAACAAATAATGATGTACAGTTTTAATATCTGTCTATGTCATAAATATAGCCAGTATGTTGCTGATATGGCAATAAACCCAAACAAACAAATAACCTTTTGTCGGTCTGACAAGGTAAATTTGGGAGATGTCAGGAAACTGTCACAGCTGGCTGATCTTGTTCCATTGTGCTTGTGTTTGGTCCTGAAACAGTTTGGTCTCTGATTGCCATTTTCTATTCCAGCAGATTATAGTGAGCTGAGTTTGGTGACAGGCTTACACAAAGCCTTGAGCTGAATACAACCGGTACACTTTCTGCAAGCATAACCAGGTCGTAGATTATTTTTGCTTGGATGCTGTCACACATTTGACCATGTATTGTACATCAGATATGCCCATGCATACTGTAGCAAACTCTAATCCAAGGTCTGTGTATTGCCTTGTGTATTCCCTTGTGTTTTCTTGGTCCCAGCTCGAACTGAATGCTTTAACAGCAAAATACACATCAGTAATTGTTTAAGAGGGGGGTTTGTGTTCCTGTATTGCTGCTTTAGCCGAACAAACTGACTTTAATTTACCCTGGCAGTCAGTGCACCGTAAGTAAACAGTTCTTTAAGGTTTCTGGCATTATCAGCATTAGATTATGTGCAAGCAAATTATTCACTGTTGAGTTTAATATTATGATGTTAAAGGTACTTTTCTTAAAGGCACAATATATTCAGTGATTTATCTTATAATTTATTAAATTCTATGTATTCAACAAGTTTAGACTGGGGCAATTTAAGACTATGTATCTTGTGAAATTACAAAAAGTAAAAGCAAAACTAAACAAGACCAACTACTGATCTCATTTCATGTGTATTAGGTATTTCACCCTCTACAGAGTTTAATATCATCAAACAATTTAGGAATCCCCTTTAAGATTTGGAGAAATTTCTGTGCCTAATAAGAATGCCCATGACTTTTGAGCCACTAGAAGGCACTGAATAAGGCATCAGGCATTTGTCTGCGATGAATATTGCCACATGGGCTTTCAATGGGCATCCTTAAGTGCAAGTTAAGACTACACTATATACAGCTAAACAAACATACATCATGCTTGTCCAAAAATGCTAGCAGCTTTGCTTAAACTCGTCTTAATTCGACTGATGGGGTGGCACAGTGGCTCTGTGTGTAGCACTGTTGCAAGAAGGTCCCGGGTTTGATTCCCAGATGGAGCGGTCCGGGTCCTTTCTGTGTGGAGTTTGCATGTGCTGCCCGTGTCTGTGTGGGTTTCATCCGGGAGCTCCGGTTTCCTCCCACAGTCCAAAATCATTGTGTGAAACATAAGTTAAAATCTGAATAAATAAATAAATAAATCAATAAAAATAGCTTGACTGATGCACCAACGATGATCAAAGGCTATCATGGTACGCTATTATTAAAGTGGCCATAGCATAGGTAGCTGGCATATGTGTAAGGGCACAATAAATGGTAAAAGAAAGCTACACATTTGTACCAACATATGCTGCCCTCGAGATGACGTCTTTTTCCAGGAACATTCACCACACCTCAAGGCACATTCTGTGTGTTTCACACAGAATGAAACACTAAAAGAGCTGCACAGCTGATGACTTGCATAACTGTAGAATGCTAATAAGTGCAGTAATTAAACTAGATTTGTTGGTGACTTCAGTCCCAAAATGACTAAGTGTTGGAAAGACATTGCAACAACAATATTTGTATATACACCGATCAGCCATAACATTAAAACCACCTCCTTGTTTCTACACTCACTGTCCATTTAATCAGCTCCACTTACCATATAGAAGCACTTTGTAGTTCTTCAATTACTGACTGTAGTCCATCTGTTTCTCTACATGCTTTGTTAGCCCCCTTTCATGCTGTTCTTCAATGGTCAGGACCCCCAAAGGACCACTACAGAGCAGGTATTATATGGGTGGTGGGTCATTCTCAGCACTGCAGTGACACTGACATGGTGGTGGTGTGTTAGTGTGTGTTGTGCTGGTATGAGAGAATGAGACACAGCAGTGCTGCTGGAGTTTTTAAACACATCACTGGCACTGCTGGACTGAGAATAGTCCACCAACCAAAAATATCCAGCCAACAGCGTCCCGTGGGCAGCGTCCTGTGACCACTGATGAAGGTCTAGAAGATGACCGACTCAAACAGCAGCAATAGATGAGCGATCATCTCTGACTTTACATCTACAAGGTGGAGCAACTAGGTAGGAGTGTCTAATAGAGTGGACAGTGAGTGGATACGGTACTTAAAAACTCCAGCAGCGCTGCTGTGTCTGATCCACTCATACCAGCACCATGTCAGTGTTACTGCAGTGTTGAGAATGATCCACCACCCAAATAATACCCGCTCTGTAGCGGTCCTGTGAAGAAACAGAAACAGATGGACTACAGTCAGTAAGTGCTTCTATATGGTAAGTGGAGCTGATAAAATGGACAGTGAGTGTAGAAACAAGGAGGTGGTTTTAATGTTATGGCTGATCGGTGTATATAAATAATTGAAGGACCAGAAGCCTTTGCATAATAATGTGGTAATAAGTGATGTTTTCTCAGCTGGCAGCCATTCAACGTAAATCTGTCCCAAATGCCCGAAGTAGGACAAATCTGCAGATGTGGCACCACGATCATTACGAACCAGGTGCTTAATATTCATTCGTGGACCACATTTAGTTTCGTCTTCGCAACATTGTCTGAATAAGTACACTATACTGCCAAAAGTATTCGCTCGTCTGCCTTCACACGCATGTGAACTTGAGTGACTCCCATTCTTAATCCATACAGTTTAATATGATGTCGGCCCACCCTTTGCAGCTATAACAGCTTCAACTCTTCTGGGAAGGCTTTCCACAAGGTTTAGGAGTGTGTTCATGGGAATTTTTGACCATTCTTCCAGAAGCGCATTTGTGAGGTCAGACACTGATGTTGGACGAGAAGGCCTGGCTCGCAGTCTCCGATCTAATTCATCCCCAAGGTGTTCTATCGGGTTGAGGTCAGGACTCTGTGCAGGCCAGTCAAGTTCTTCCACACCAGACTCACTCATCCATGACTTTATGGACCTTGCTTTGTGCACTGGTGCGCAGTCATGTTGGAACAGGAAGGGGCCATCCCCAAACTGTTCCCACAAAGTTGGTGGCATGAAATTGTCCAAATCTCTTGGTATGCTGAAGCATTAAGAGTTCCTTTCACTGGAACCAAGAGGCCGAGCCCAACTCCTGAAAAACCATAATCCCCCCTCCACCAAACTTTACACTTGGCACAATGCAGTCAGATAAGTACCGTTCTCCTGGCAACCGCCAAACCCAGACTCGTCCATCAGAGAGCTCCTGGGAGCGAACCATTCTTTCACAAATGTTTGTAGAAGCAGTCTGCATGCCTAGGTGCTTGGTTTTATACACCTGTGGCCATGGAAGTGATGGGAACACCTGAATTCAATAATTTGGATGGGTGAGTGAATACTTTTGGCAATATAGTGTATGAATCAGGTTTGAAAATGCACAACTAGGTGCACTTGATTTAGCGAGCCTGACCAACAACCATGCCATGGTCAGTCACACAGGTCACATTTATTCCCTATTTCAATATTTGATTTTTGATAAGCAAAAATCGGCAACTGACTATCTTCTACAATCTTGTCAAGTTAAATTTATTTGTTTTATCAGATTTTAGGACCAAACACCTCTGATGAACAATATGGCAACAGTGGCAAGAAAAACTCTCTGAATATTACAAGGAAGAAACCATGAGAGGAATCAGAATCACATTCTTGCAATGTCCTCCTCACTTCATGCTCTAGTGGATCCATTAAAATGTTTCAGTTGGTGCTCGAGTGCTAACTAGAACTAGAAGCTGTAAGCATATTAGTCCTGTTCTAGAAGCTCGTCACATCACAGAATCTTTTCTTTCTTTTCTTTGTCTTTACCCGTCTGTATGTGTGTGACCGAGATAAAAGGCGATGCTGATTTTAGGGTCATGACTGTTTTCTGTAATGGTATATTAACAGAATGAACATGGACTTTATCATACATGCTGCACATCACACGTGCCTCCCACATTTTTCCCTTATGCTGTCAATGCACTGATCAACCATAACATTAAAACCACCTCCTTGTTTCTACACTCACTGTCCATTTTATCAGCTCCACTTACCATATAGAAGCACTTTGTAGTTCTACAATTACTGACTGTAGTCCATCTATTTCTCTACATACTTTTTAACCAGCTTTTACTCTGTTCTTCCACAGGACCTCTGCAGAGCAGGTATTATTTAGGTGGTGGGTCATTCTCAGCACTGCAGTGACACTGACAATGGTGGTGGTGTGTTAGTGTGTGTTGTGCTGGTATGAGTGGATCAGACACAGTCCACTCACTGTCCACTCCTACCTAGTAGGTCCACCTTGTAGATGTAAAGTCAGAGATGATCGCTCATCTATTGCTGCTGTTTGAGTTGGTCATCTTGTAGACCTTCATCAGTGGTCACAGGACGCTGCCCATGGGGTGCTGTTGGCTGGATATTTTTGGTTGGTGGACTATTCTCAGTCCAGCAGTGACAGTGAGGTGTTTAAAAACTCAATCAGTGCTGCTGTGTCTTATCCACTCATACCAGCACAACACACACTAACACACCACCACCATGTCAGTGTCACTGCAGTGCTGAGAATGACCCACCACCTAAATAATACCTGCTCTGTAGTGGTCCTGTGGGAGAGTCCTGACCATTGAAGAACAGGGTGAAATAGGGCTAACAAAGCATGCAGAGAAACAGATGGAGTGCAGTCAGTAATTGTAGAACTACAAAGTGCTTCTATATGGTAAGTGGAGCTGATAAATGGACAGTGTGTGTAGAAACAAGGAGGTGGTTTTAATGTTATGGCTGATCAGTGAGAAAGAGAAATTTCTTGTACATGTGGTTCTTGGTGAATAATAATGATTTTAATTCTGATTCGGATGGTTGAGGCTTACCTAGTACAAACTGGTCTGAACGGTTGTCGCAGGTCTGTCGGACCTCCTCGCTGTCCCAGCCAAGTGGGTAGAGGGCACACCCAGAGCCAATGAGCAGACCTGCAGGAAATACAAGAAAATACAATTGATTTTTTTACCATAATGATATGCAAGTCATCTTCTCTTCTTTTTCTCTCTAATACCACTGGAGGTCCAATACTCCGGAGTCATAATGTAACATAATCTGGAAGCTATTTTGTAGTCTGTGCATGGTGTGAAGTCAGCACACACAGGGAATGTAAAAAATAGCAATCACTTAAACTGCTTTGTGAAAGTAACATATAAAAGTAGTAAAAAGGAACTCATTTGAACCCTGGTTCAGCATACCAGCCTCATCTCTGGTGACACAGGAGGAATCTTGCTGCTCTTTGCAATTTGCTATTCTCAGGTCTCAGCCCTGAGTTGCAAGGTCAGCTAGAGATGGATATTAGCACTCAGTGTCTTGGCTCAGGGGCTTTGCTGTCACATTACGTTAATCCCTTCCAATTTGCCTACTGCAAGCCTATCATTTTGGCCAGTCATGGAAAGAGCGAGACACAAAGAGGGGCAACCTAACTGACCCCCACTGAATAAAGGGACGGACAGAGATAACAAAAAAAATCGATCCCTGCGCCTTAAGCCTCGGAAATGAGCGAATGAAGCTAAATACATAGCATTAATGGAGGGGAGAGAATGTATTCATTACAGTCACACATTAAAGTCCACGCCAGTTTCCATTCTTGGGCTGCTTGGATGACTTTTTGTATTTTTAATTAGTTAAATGACTGCAATATTGATGTGTTTAAATGAAGTTCACTGGTTACAAATGTCTCATTCATGTCTTTAATCATCAGTAAGTGTCTTTGCCCTAATTAGGGTTCATCACACCAGTACATTGCAGGACATTACAATCACCTTTTACTCATAGGGTATTTAGAGTAGTCAGTTCCAGTTTTTGTTTTGTGGAGACAAAAGAAAACCACATTGCGGTTCCAAGCCAGATTCCCAGAATTCATGCTGTGTGGTACCCACACTACCAGCTCCAGCGTCACTATGTCGTCTGTGTGGGTGAGTTTATCATAAAAAAAGGTTGAAGGTTACTCTCTATTGTTACACATAAAAAATAGTCAAAATTTCAGTTGGGATCATTTTTTAATGTTGTGTGTTTGTGGTTTTATGGTTTTTTTAGGCTTATAATGTGATAAATACATTTGGTTGGCTTTTATTTAATACAATTACTTTTATAATCAGCTGAAAATACATTTCATTTTGGTTTTCAGTATTAATAAAAACAAAAATATAAAATGTATTCCTTATCGCCGCTCAGGTGGTGCAGCGGTAAAACACGCTAGCACACCAGACATGGGATTTCGAATATATCGTGTCGAATCTCAGCTCTGCCATCCGGCTGGGCTGGGTGGCCACATGAACAATGATTGGCTGTTGTTCACAGGGTGGGACTAGCCAGAACAGGGTTCCTCATCACTGGTGCAATAATGCTGATCAGGGTGTGGCTCTCCAAGGCTGATCCGCATACAAACTCGCCTCGTGCAGGTGAAAAGATGCAGTCAGTACTGCACACGTGACGGGGGGTTGTATCAGTAGAGGTGAAGCGTAACGCAATCATGGTAATTGGATACGACTAGATTAGGGGAGAAAATTGGGATATATATACACACACAGTATATTCCTTATCATGTTAGCTCAGCAACTGGAATATTTTATACACTCAGTCAGTTTAATACGGACTTTTTTTTTCCCTTTTTCTCTCTAGCGCATCCAATTTCTGCCCGTCAATCATCCTCTCATTAATGCTGGTCCCTGCTCCTTATTAGGCAGGACGAGGCCGCCCCCTCCGACACGTGCACAGCAATCGAACATCTTATCACTTACACTTGATGAGTGCAGTGCAGTACAGCGCTGTGTACGGAGAGCCACACCCTCTACCGCACTCCTTTCCCATCTCCGTGCAGGCGCCACCACCCAGCCAGCAGAGGTCGTAAACGCACTAGTCTGAGAAAGAGTCCCCATCCGGCTTAATCCTGCTCCTATCTGAACAACAGGCCAATTGTTGTTCATGTTGCCACTCAGCCGGCAGGCAGAGCTGAGATTCGATACGATGTATTCGAGATCTCAGCTCGGTTGAACAGCGTGTGTTTTTACCGCTGCACCACCTGAGCGGCAATACTGACTTTTTTTTTTAAATGTTTTTTTTTAGACCAGAGTTTGAATCTCAGCAGTGATATCGCCCAGCCCTGCCTCTACAATGACATGATTGGCTATATCTAAGGGAAGAGGGTGGCTGAAGCCCTGTGATGGATTATTGCCCTGTCTAAGCTATTCATGTCTTGCATTTAGGGTTTCCTGGTTAAACCAGAACCTGTCCAGCCTTGACCAGTTTTGAGTATAGGTGGCTCAGTGGGTAGCACTGTCGCCTCACAGCAAGAAGGTTCTGGGTTCGATTCCAGGTGGGGCAGTCCGGGTCCTTTCTGTGTGGAGCTTGCATGTTCTCCCCGTGTCTGAGTGGGTTTCCTCTGGGAGCTCAGGTTTCCTCCCACAGTCCAACGACATGCAAGTGAGGTAAATTGGAGCTACTAAATGACTGTGTTCGCTACAACCTTGTGAACTGATGAACCTTGTGTAATGTGTAACTACCGTTTCTGTCATGACTGTAACCAAAGTGCAAAACATGAAGTTAAAATCCTAACAAACAAACACCACTAAACATCGACTAGATCTACAAGACCTAAAATGCTAAATTAAAAGGTGCTACAATTCTCTGTTTGATGATACCAAAATATGTGATGCTCTGCTTCAAAATGATTCTTATATAAGTTTCTGGTTTCTGCCATGAGAAGTGAGAGGACATGAAACTCTGAGAAGTAAAACTGTGTTAAACAAAATCAGGGATGCGCTTTCAAGTTGAAAGCAATGTCAAGACATAAAGAAGCATGTAATCAGCTTCAAATGCCCCGTGGTCTTGAAAAATGAAAACAAAAGGATGTTTGTTTGCTTGGCTTTATAGCTTTGGTGAAAGGGGAGATGTATGTTTTTGTGGAAGCAGAATTAATTTTATGCCTTTGAACACTTGGATGGTATTTGATAGAAACTTTTAGCTATTTAAAAACTGTGATGAGTTGAGAAGATGGTTCCTAGTATGCTTATTAATCTACTATAACTATTTAACCTGGTCGTAGTCACAAGGGTCCTGGAGTCTCATGTAAACACACTACACACAAGGAGATATACACCGATCAGCCATAACAATAAAACCACATCCTTGTTTCTACACTCACTGTCCATTTTATCAGCTCCATTTACCATATAGAAGCACTTTGTAGTTCTACAATTACTGAATGTAGTCTGTCTGTTTCTCTGCATGCTATGTTAGCCCCTTTTCATGCTGTTCTTCAATGGTCAGGACCCCCACAGGACCACCACAGAGCAGGTATTATTTGGTTGGTGGGTCATTCTCAGCACTGCAGTGACACTGACATGGTGGTGGTGTGTTAGTGTGTGTTGTGCTGGTATGAGTGGATAAGACACAGCAGCACTGATGGAGTTTTTAAACACCTCACTGTCCCTGCTGGACTGAGAATAGTCCACCAACCAAAAATATATCCAGCCAACAGCGCCCCGTGGGCAGCGTCCTGTGACCACTGATGAAGGTCTAGAAGATGACCAACTCAAACAGCAGCAATAGATGAGCGATCGTCTCTGACTTTACATCTACAAGGTGGACCAACTAGGTAGGAGTGTCTAATAGAGTGGACAGTGAGTGGACATGGTATTTAAAAACTCCAGCAGCGCTGCTGTGTCTGATCCACTCATACCAGCACAACACACACTAACACACCACCACCATGTCATTGTCACTGCAGTGCTGAGAATCATCCACCACCTAAATAATACCTGCTCTGTGGTGGTCCTGTGGGGGTCCTGACTATTGAAGAACAGGGTGAAAGCAGGCTAAAAAGGTATGCAGAGAAACATATGGACTACAGTCAGTAATTGTAGAACTACAAAGTGCTTCTATATGGTAAGTGGAGCTGATAAAATGGACAGTGAGTGTAGAAACAAGGAGGTGGTTTTATTGTTATGGCTGATCAGTGTATGTTTTACTTTCAGGCATGTTTTTAAAAAGTAGAAAAACAGACTACCCTGATGAAAGCTATGTGGGCGCATGCCAAAGTTTACACATACAGTAACTAAAACCGAGGATTGGATCCTGGAATTGTGCAGCACCTAAATGACCTGATGTGCTGCAATGCCACCGTGCTACTAATTTATTCATTTATTTATTTATTTCGGTAGCCACCACATGCTAAGAGGGGTCGTTATGGGTTCTCACCCTCTGCTGAAGATATTCGTTTACTAATTCACACTCGCTCACAAGGCAATTTTAAATTAGCTATCCAGAAACTGGCTTAAGGAAACTGCAGAACCTAAAGAAAACATACGTACACATGGAATACATGCCAAACAGCCTGGAAGTGAAACTTTAAAACCGTCACGCAAAATAAAATACATAAACATGTTAACAATTAAACACTGCGTCTGGCTCACACAGTAAAAGCCCGGCTGTATTACAAGCTTGGAGAGCTTAAGCTTGAGCTCAGAGAAAGTGTTCTCCAGCATAATCAAAGCAAGAACAGTCACTGAGAAGCACTCCAGCTCAATCTCATGTTTATGGTATCATGTCTAATCATCGCTCATAATCAAAGGCCAAACGATGACATGTTTATTTAATGCAGTCTCAGTTTGTGAGTGTGGAATAAGCATCGTGACATCCACTCCATTAAAAAGGATTTAAAAGACACAATTCATTAATCAGTGTCTGAAAGTAAGTACACAGTCACGGAACATTAATTATGTATTACATACAGTACAGAACTACGTATTTCTTCATCTGTCTTTTATTCATTTATAAATCCTTAGCTACCATATTTTGTAAAATTTGGGTTGTGGAGGGTCCAGAGCATACACCGATCAGCACTTTGTAGTTCTACAATTACTGACTGTAGTCCATCTGTTTTTCTGCATGCTTTGTTAGCCCCGTTTCATGCTGTTCTTCAATGGTCAGGACTCTCACAGGACCACTACAGAGCAGGTATTATTTAGGTGGTGGATCATTCTCAGCACTGCAGTGACACTGACATGGTGGTGGTGTGTTAGTGTGTGTTGTGCTGGTATAAGTGGATAAAACACAGCAATGCTGATGGAGTTTTTAAACACATCACTGTCACTGCTGGACTGAGAATAGTCCACCAACCAAAAACATCCAGGCAACAGCGCACCATAGGCAGCGTCCTGTGACCACTGATGAAGGTCTAGAAGATGACCAAATCGAACAGCAGCAGCGATCGTCTCTGACTTTACATCTACAAGGTGGACCAACTAGGTAGGAGTGTCTAATAGAGTGGACAGTGAGTGGACACGGTATTTAAAAACTCCAGCAGCATTGCTACGTCTGATCCACTCATACCAGCACAACACACACTAACACACCACCACCATGTCATTGTCACTGCAGTGCTGAGAATCCTCCACCACCTAAATAATACCTGTTCTGTGGGGGTCCTGATTATTGAAGAACAGGGTGTAGAGAAACAGATGGACTACAGTCAGTAATTGTAGAACTACAAAGTGCTCCTATATGGTAAGTGGAGCTGATAAAATGGACAGTGAGTGTAGAAACAAGGAGGTGGTTTTAATGTTATGGCTAATCAGTGTATATACTGTAGGTATACTGTTACAGGAGCTCTGCTTTTACACTGTGATCACACCTCCTTTGCTTTTCATTTTGCATTCTGTGCACTTAATTTCATCCCCCACAATCCCCATGTGGATTATTGAGAATGTGAAGAACGTGTAAATTGGATAGGTAAAGATAACTAAGACTGGAAACGGCAACTTATCTACTCACCAAGAAGATTACAGACCTAAGAATTAAAGCTGGAGGTTGTGTTTTCACATCGTGGGTCTTATTATGTGGGATACATCAAAACTAGATACTCCAAAATTACAATTTTGTAATTATAGAGGTAAAATTTGAGGTCCTTTTTAAACCTGGTGGTGATGTGCTTTTCTGTACATGTCTGGAATATTTACAGAACTGGTCTAAAATCACTTCAGACTGAATTTCTAAGATTTTGAAAGTCTATATCATATAAAAGTCTATAAATCTTCATTGGTTGAGAAATAGCAAATCATTCACTGATGAAATCACAACATATCAGGTTACTCTGGAAGCCAGCCATTGATTCCAGATGGAGACATTTAATGCTACAGCTGCTTGGAGCACAGATTGGCTGCCAGAACATTAATGATTGCTCTCTTAAACATGAAACTCGCTGTCCTACGTTGTACATGTTTAATGACTAGTTGAAAGAATGTGTAATTTATTATAGAAACAGATTATTTATGGCTTGAGCACATTGCATAGTAACCTCTTGTCTTCTGTTTTGCATTGTACCAGTTTGTGCATTCTGGCAACATCTGGGCATTGCGTGACCTCTTACTGGATGAGAAGTGCTGCAGCATAGCACGTGCCTCCGACGACACATATGAAGCCACACGAGACTCAAACTTGGGGGCTGTGTGTCAGCTGGACAGAGTTTTGTGTTAACTACATAATATTGGCCACATGGTTCAGGCATGGAAAATAGAAAAGGCTCAGTTTTTTTTTTACTAGTCTGTGATTTCTTGTCACTTTTAGTTACAATCCAGTATGAATAGTGCTGCCATGCTTTCCCCCATAGTAACCACATAAAGAATGTTAGTGGTACCTTGAACCTCAACGTCAATTGGTTCTGGGACTGGCGTTGAGTTTAAAAACGTGTTGAGTTTCAAGGTACTTTTTCCCATAAGGATGTAAGGGGAAACCTGTGTGTTCCATGGTCCCGTGGGAAAGCATATACAGTGTTGTTTTTGACACTTATACACTGAAAATAACACAAATATAATATAAAAACACTGAAATAAAAAGCTGATCCTTACAATTTTCAGAACCATGAGCTGTAACACAAGTTTAAAAGTGAAACAGGAGGAAAATCCAGTTAAACACAGATACACAGCTTTCAAAGTGAATCTGATGGTCATTCCACACAAATGCAGATTCGTCTCATGTGCACACTTTGATGATGTATTACTGCACCGCTCAAGCCGAGCACTGAACAAAGCGACTGTTCATTGTTAATTTGAAATTTAATAAATACATATATAAAAAACAAACTGAACACGTTGAGTTTAAGGGAAATGTTGAGTTTAAGGGTACAAATTTCTCGACAAAGGGCGTTGAGTTTCAAAGATTTTGAGTTTAGGGGACGTTGAGTTACAAGGTACCACTGTATTACAATATTACTTTGTTTTGGCACTACGGGCCTCAAGGAAGGTCTACAGGGGGTCCCTAAAGGGTAAAAATAATCACACACATCAAGATGGGTGAGAATCAATAAACTATTGGCATACAGGAGATTTCTTGTGAAAATCTAATCTACATAATATAACTTGTGTTATAGGTGGTGTGTTAGTGTTTCTGAGTTTTGTTAAAACTACACAATATTGGCCACGTGGTACCAGGCATGGATGGCCACAAACTAAAAAAGGCTCAATTTTTTACTGGTCTGTGATTCTTTGTCACTTATAGTTACATTCCAGTATAAAAAGTGCTGGCATGCCCCCCCCCCCATGGTAACCACATATAACACATAACAGTATCGCATTTTGTTTTGGCAGGTTCATTTCACGGGCGGCACAGCAAGAAGGTCTTGGGCTCGATCCCCAGGTGAAGTGGTCTAGGTTCTTTCTGTGCATGTTCTCCCCATGTCTGTGTGGGTTTCCTCCGGGAGCGGTTTCCTTCCACAGTCCAAAAACATGCAGTCAGATTAATCGGAGACACTGAATTGCTCTATACGTGAATGGGGTTGTGTATGTGTGTCTGCCCTGCGATGGACTGGCACCCCATCTAGGGTGTTATTGTGTGTCTTGTGCCCATTGAAAAGCTGGGATAGGCTCCAGCACCCACCCACCCCTTCCCGGCGACCCTAATTGGATAAGCGGTTAAGAAAGTAAGTGAGGTTCATTTCAAAAAGATCCATATTAATACCCATGGCATATGATGAGGTATGTAACCCCCATCTGTGTCTGCTTAAAACACTTATGGATATTAACAGACCTTAACACAGATCCTATACTTATCCTATCAACAGGTGAGCAATTACATCACATTAGCAATTTATACACCCACAGTTAAAACGATGTGTGTGTGTGTGTGTGGGGGGGGGGGTTATATATTTTAATCAGCACAGAAAATGTGTGATTGGAGACATGAAAAGAGTTCTGACAGCTGTTAAGAGGCGCTTCTGTTTTCATTACTGCAATCATGGAAATGGAAATCAAACCCACATTTGCTACTTCACTAAATGATGTACAGTTTAAAGTGCTTCTAAAACAGAACACTTCTTTTTCGCATTAAGGCTTTGTGCATTACTTAGTTACATAAAAATAATAATGGAGAGCAATAGCAGATAGGTCTGCTAAAACATCACACCATGTTATTTGATGGTTACTCCACCACCCACATGCTTTTCAGTGCATTACCAGTTAGGTGTTAATTTCACTTATAAAAAATACAGATTGTGTGTGTGATCAAATCCACCACATGAATGCATTTTCAGTTTCATTAAAAGAGGAAAGTCTGTTATAGTTCCAAAGTGGGTGTTGGCTCCATTAATACCCATGGTTTAGGAATGGGGTGTCCAAAAAGCCGGGTGGGTAGTGCTGTTGCCTAACAAGAAACTCCTGAGGTCGATTCCCCAGCTGGGTGACACTTTCTGTGTGGGGTTTGCATGTTCTCCATGTGTCTGCTTGGGTTTTTTTCAGGGTGCTCCGGTTTCCTCCCACAAGTCCAAATATGTGCAGTCAGGCCAACTGGAGCAACTAAAATTACCCAAAGTGTAGGTGTGTGTTTGACTTGTGATAGACTGGCGACCTGTCTGGGGTGTTTCCTACCTTTCGTCCAATGAATCAGACCAACCGCAACCCTGACCAGGATAAAACAGACAGTGAATGAATGTTCAGAACAAGCTGATTTTCAGGTCTTTGCTTACTTTTGGCCTTATATTGTATTATATTGTCTGCTATGGCATACTCAGCAGGATGGCACTGCAGGATATTCCGCTAGCATACCAGCGCTGGGATTCTGAACTCTCCATGTCTGAATTTCAGTTCTGCTACCAGTCAGCTGGGCACCCCCAGCAGGCACAATTGGCTTTGTCTGCAGCAAGGTGGGAAAAGACCAGACAAAAAAAAGGGGGTGGGGTTTCGACACTGTGTAAGGACACTGGTTAGTACCCCGAGACGCCTGTACAGAGGTGGAGGTACGCGGAGATTAGCGTGTGACTCTTAGTGTGCGAGACTGACCTCATATGTAAATCTATTGAAGTACAGGTGAATAAGAAGTGATTGGTGGACTGTGCATGCATCAGGGTGAGTGTGTGTCAGGCAGATATATCCTCCTTAGGCGTGACGAGGGTTCCTAGCAGCGGAAAACTAATTGGCTATGCAAAATTGGGAGAAATAGTATTGAATAATATGGTTTCAGACTGTCTGATCATAAAGTTTTTGGCAGGCATCCACCCGTAAGAACCCTGCTACTCTCTTTATGCACAAAGCACATCTCTCCTAGTATCTTTTACAAAAGCTATTGGGATCAGACACAAACTGGATCAAACGTGTCCAGCAGTATAACACAACCTAAGCACACGCTGATGTTTTCTCCTCCATTAGTGTTGAATATGGAGTAGTAAGTGGACCCTGATGAGTACTCGTCAATGGTTAGTGCTTTTTCCCCATTCTTGCTGATTACACCACAGATACTTATTCAGTCTGGAACGAGAGCAGACGAGCCTCTTGTGTACTTACAAATAGTTAAAGATTTAAGACACACACTGCAAAAACAGCTTAGGTCATAGACTTTAACACATAGGTCTGCAAATGTGTCCAGCAAGACCATTTGAAGCATTTAGAACTCTTAAGACTTTAATGAAGCACTTTATAAGCTGTTATTAACACATTAGAGTGATTTTAAATCACAGTGTTTGTTTACTTGATAGGACTGGTTGGTAAAAAAAAAGATTAGATATTAATATTGTAGTATAATAATACAGCAAGGCACTGCTACAGTATAGTATCACCAGGTGTCAGTTGTTTGTTTATATGATAGATTGCACAGTGTTGTGGGTTTCATAAGGAAGTGGTTTTTTACATGGGGGTCATGGCCCACTATGGGGCCTCAGTGAGCCTAGAGGGGGTCCCCATTTGCATTTGAGAAGAGTTACAGATATACCCTCTTTATTTATATACTGTATATTAATATAATGATATATGTATATATTTTCTCATTTTAATCACTGAAAATACTGTATTATCCTTATTAAGTGTACTTGTAAAATGTTACCATTAAAGTAAATCATTATATCATATTTTGTCACACTGCTCACCCTACTAAATGTTGCAAGTTCATTACGTGGCAAAACATTCTGGCGGAACTCATTTCAAACCATTAATACATGATGCATTAACATGCATCCTTTACTGGAATTAAAAAAGGCCATCCCAAACAATCAAAACCCCCTTGGCCATTACTGCACCACTAAACTAGCTAGCACTATGCTACTTCCTGGTGGTGTGGTTGGCAGTTTTATCCAGAAACTGCATTTTAACTGCTCCAGTGGAGCTGGAACTACATTTCATTATGCTGGTGTGCTGTCAGGAGAATCCAGTATTTGGCTGACACTGTTTACAGAAGCAGTCTGGAATTCAGTAGTAGCTATGGCAACCGAGGATGAACGAGTACCTTTATTAACTTCAGCCAGACCTGTTTTGTGAGCTTGTGTGGTCGTCCAAGCTGAGCTGTTATTGCTACTAGACAGTAGACTGAAAGTTAAAGGTAAACACCAGCATAGCAGAATCAATTAGCTGAATTTGGAAAGGTGGCATTCTATGACAGTACCATGGTAAATCTTAGAGCTGGTATCATCTGTTCTGATGCCATTGTTTGTCCATAGTAATTGCATGACTGTATGCTCAACAAGACAGACCCTGCAGCAGGGGACGTGGCTAAAAAAAGCCAAACCCGTAATTAAACATGTGTTGACATATTACAGGCTATGACGTATTTTAAAACAATGCCGGTTTCATAGAATGTTAATGCGGGTAAGAAAAGCACTGCATATGAAGCAAATAGATCTACAGCAACTGTATACAGAGCTTAAAATCTTAAAATCAAACAGAAAACACAATGTGCATGGCTGGATACTGGCACAAAAGTACCCAAGAGAACTCATTTCAACACTGAAGCCACAAAAATTAAAATTACTGTGCTGGTCTGTTGTTTATCCAGAGTAAAATTGTTAGCAGGTGGGCTCTGCAGTCTATTCACTGAATGTTTACAGAATGTGGAACCGCATCTATTTGTCAAAGCAAGGCTCGTCCTTCCTGCCATGTCGCTATTTAAGGACCATTTTTGTCGTCCCCTTCCAGGTTTTATCAGCGGGATTCAGGATTTTTTATATCCACTGCTCTCTTGGCCTGCAATGCTATTCAAGGTCAGTATTCAACTCAGTGAAAAGAGAGAAGAGAGAGAGAGAACAAGGAATAATGGCTTGCTGGGTTATTCAAAGAGTGGAGAATGGGAGACATGAATAGACAGTATTTAAGGCCTGTCCCATCAGTCTCTAAGGAATAACTCAGGGAAAAAAGAGAAAACCTGGAAACACAGTGAACCAAGGTGGAAAAATGACTCAAGTGAGTAAACCTTTTGGACAAGATACTGCCCTTCTGTTCGTGAGACACTAAAATGGGCAAATAAAAGAGCAAAATGAGAACAAAACAGTAAACAGTTACAATATATAAAAACAACAGATGCTCAAATAGAAGATCACAAGATCTTAGGCCTCTGTAAGCTCATTAAGAGATAATAATATAAAGAGTAATAAGTACAACACAATCAAGCAGAAAAATCCAATACATACTGGTCAAAATGGAAACAGATTGCACATGTGGAGTTTAAGTCCATTATCTATCTTTTCAATGTATAGACATTTGATTTAAAAATGCACAAAGCAGTAAGAAACCAAGTCTTACCCTGTATTCACACCAGCAGTGACCAACTGTTATTCATTTTTAATCAGAGCTGGCAATTTGTGGCAACAGAAGTGATGCAAAGTGGGCGGAGTCGATTATGCAAGTTAGGAGCAAAGCAAAGTGGCAATTACCAATAGGAATTAAGCATTGAGCAGAATGGTACACATTATATCTCCGCCACAGTGAAACACTCACTCACTCACTTTCTCAACCGCTTATCCAATTAGGGTCTATCCCAGCTCTTCAATGGGCGCAAGGCACACAGTAACACCCAGGATGGGACGCCAGTCCATCGCAGGGCAGACACACATACACACACACACACAAACATATCCATTCACCTATAAGGCAATTCAGTGTCTTCAATTAACCTGACTGCATGTTTTTGGGCTGTGGGAGCAAACCCACGCAGACAAGGGGAGAACATGCAAACTCAGCACAGAAAGGACCCGGACCGCCCCGCCTGGGGATCGAACCCAGGACCCTCTTGCTGTGAGGCGACAGTGCTACCCACCGAGCCACCGTGCCACCCCACAGTGAAACAGTACACTCCTTTTTTTGGTTCCTAGATTATTATTCCTACTAGAGATGAAAGCAGTGTAAAACTTACACAAATAGACGGCAGCGATAGACAGCAAACACAGTTTTCTTGTCCTATTGACCTCACAGACAGTGATGCATTATGCAGGAATTACATTTTTATTTTATTTGTGGTAAAAACTGGGTTTTTCTACCATATGCCCAGCCAAATGCCCAGAGGCAATAATAACGCTCCCGATGTGAACGCAGGGTGATGAGCGATCATTAATTTGGGCAGGGTCAAAGCACCCTAATTACTAAAACTCAATATCCTTTAAATGTGTACCACCATAAAGTTAATGCCCTTCAACTCAAGTAAAACAAAATACTTACCACAAAATTACCACAGTGATCAGCAAAAACATGTTTTATTAAAGCCTGATGAAGCTATGTAAACCAAACCCACTCCTCTGCAAACAATGGCCACATCATTTCCAGGCTTGAACCAGTAGTGACATGTAACATGCCAAACAAACTCCATCCCTAGTGCCTCTTTTCAGCACTTGACATCTGTTTGTCATTAAAGTCAAGACAAAATTACTACATCCACAGCTGGTTACACATGGTTTACAACAGTGGTCAACAGTAATGCATTTTAAGGGCTGTTGCCAATACTAATAAAATAAAAACATATATTAAGACTAGTAAGGCCAATTGCCTGTAAAACACCAATACTGGATTGTAATTAAAATTATTTTTATTTAATTTTCATCAACAGCTTTATCCAGGTCAGGATTGTGGCGGGTCCGGTTTCATCAGGAAACACTGGGCTCAATACAGGAATACCCTAAAAAGGTTGCCAATCCATCGCAGGGATTCAGCCAACCCCCTACAGATAAACCAATCATGTCTGTGTAGATGCAATCACTGCTGTGATTTGAACCCATCTCTCAATAGTCATGTGCTAGTGGAACAGATAGCTGCACTATTTCGTTTAAGAGTAGTAATCAGAAGCAAACAGGAAAACAAAAACTTCAACACAAGCACAAAACCTACACTTCACACCACCATGAAAACCACAAGCTATAGAACAAGTGTAAATATTTATCAGGTCTCATTTAGCTCTATACATTACATGGTCAAGCTTTTATTTCAAAGAAACAACTTCAACAATAGCCTGCAATCCTGTATTAGGTACCATGCTAGAGCAGCTGGTAGACTGGGTGCTATATCCTCCTGAGACCCAGCAATTCATTTTTGTCCTCTGTGGTGGACATGTGTCTGAGATCTCTAACTCAAGCATCATTTATGCAATCCATTTGAGTACTACTGTTCTATATAGAGTACATCCTGGGTTTTTAAGTAATGTCACATTTGTGGGGTTGTGGCAAACATAAAGACTTGGGTCCACCAGACTTTAGGTTTTCAACCCAACACCCTCCCCACCACCACACACACACACACACACACACACACACACACACACACACACACACACACACACACACAAACAAACACAAATATGCAAAATGTGGATTGCCTACTCTTAAATTCCCATAGGTGTGAATAAGTAAATGGGTGAGTGTGTATATCTCACGAGACTGGCACCTTGTAGTTAGTGTTTCTTTGATTTCTTAGCTTTTTTACTTTCTTTGTTTCTTTGGCTGGGATTTTTGGTGACAGTTTGTCATGTTTTTGTATCTTCTTTGATTCTTAATTGCTGGATAAATGAAAGAGCTTAACTGCAACAGTAAATGCAGAACAAATGCTATGGCTGCTCATGAAAGTGTGTCAAGTGTGGTTAACACTTCCATGTAAAAAAAATCTTTTTGTATAATAAAGTGTATTAAAGTAAAAAAAACATACAGACTTCTTAAAGTCATTTCTCAGTAATTAAAATAGCAATATCTAGTAAAGCACTGGCCTCATATTTAGAACATCATTACCTTAACCCCTGGTGATGCCTTCCGACTTTTGCTGCTGGGAGTCCAATAAAGTAAAACTGCTGCTGCTTGGTTCTACTGACCAAGGAATTATTATTATTTCATCTCTTGTGTTTGGCAGGGGGACAGTAAGTGCCCTCCTCCAGATTGGTTCAGCTGCCCTATGAAGTAGTTTGAGATACAGGCTTGCTTTAAGGGTCTCACAGGGAGCATGTTGACCCTCACTAGCTCTAGTGTTAGCTCTTGTGTTATATATAAGGTTACTGGGAAGAAATAAGATCATATTCCATTTTCTTAGACAGATACTTGGCGGACAATCATCCTACTGGAGCCATGAACTGGCAGGTATATATTTTTGCTTAAACTTAAGCAGTACTTTATTTAATAATCTTTGTACTTTGACGTCACATTCTGTATAAACAGCTCTGTCAGGGGTGATGTGTGTGTGCCTTTGCTGACCAATAGTGATTCTAAAAAATAATAAATATAAAAACCATATTAGCCTGATATCAGAGCTGCATTTAGCTATTGCAAATATGGTACATGCAGCTTTCTGTGCTCCTGGTGATCCTTGCTTATGAATGGTTGGGCACTAGGGGCTGATTCCCACGGGAGAAATTTGCACTCTGTGACACAGGGTCAAACTGTAGCATGTATCAATGGCAGTCATGTAAGCTTCATGACCCTGCATGCTTTGTTCCATCAGTCTGGCTTTCCATTAGTCTGGCATCTCAGAGGTCTCTATTCAACAGAAGCTTTTATGTAATTAAATGTAAAATCAATGCTGCAGATTTATCTATCTGGAACAACTTTATTCTCTTAAATAAAGTTGTTATATCCAAAGTTTATATATAAATATAGTGTATTCTATATTCATTCATACCTATAGCTGTATAGTTATCTATACTATCTATCTATATACGTAAACACACACACACACACACACACACACACATATATACTGTATATATATAGTGTACATTTTGACCTATATTGAATATTGTTTCTTTATTATACTTTATATTTATATATACATTGTTTATAATATATATATTACTGCTCCTATTATTATTTTAGTTTTAGTCCATGCTATATTGCCAGATGCACTAATTGCACATATATTTGTATACCGTACATTATATATATGCACGTTGTACATTTGCTACACCCTACTTACTTACATTTATATTAGTTCTTTTTTTTTTTTCTTCTTCTTCTTGTTCACTTATTGGATGCCAGTAATATCCCTTGCTATAAATAAATTATCTATCTATCTCCATCTGTCTGTCTGTCTGTCTGTCTGTCTGTCTATCTATCTATCTATCTATCTATCTATCTATCTATCTATCTATCTATCTATCTATCTATCTATCTATGTCTGTCTATCTGCCTATCTATCTATCTATCTATCTATCTATCTATCTATCTATCTATCTATCTATCTATCTATATGTCTGTCTGTCTAGCTATCTATCTGTCTGTCTGTCTGTCTGTCTGTCTGTCTGTCTGTCTGTCTGCCTGCCTGCCTGTTCTGGAGGTGAAATGAAACTGACCATTCCACAGGAGACCACACACAATGGAGACAGTATAAAAGCTAAACAGTTAAAGCTAAACAATTGTACATTCGAGGTTATATACATTGGCATTGGTGACTGTATATACTGTACAGTTTAAAGAGAGTGAGGGTGTGTGATTTGAATCAATCTATATAATGTACACTTCACTTACATGCTAAATAGAATATAATGGACTTGCTGCATGAAAACAGCTGAATCAACAGCTGAATTCATATGCACATGCTTTGATGGCATGAGTTGCTGAATTGATTTTTAATGTTTAATATGAAAATGTAATGTGAAAATCTGTTCTGTGAGAAGCATATGAAGCAGTTGATTAGGAATGCTTCAGAAGCACTCTAGGTGTGAACTGGAATTATAAGGTTGCATTAGATATGCAGAGGATGTAGAGGAAGCAGTGCAATCTGAGTATACATACCTAGAGACTACAGAATGCTTACACTTCTGGGGAAACATTTATGCAAATTCACCTATAATGTGATATCTTTTTATTTCTTACCTGCTGGTTAGATTGGTTTAATGGGTTAGTGTTCAAATAAAATTATATGCAAACTGTTTTAAAGATGCAAAAAAATGTATTGTTTTTAATTTTCCTCTCTTTTAAACGCTCTCCCCAATCTAATTCTTTCCAATCCTCTCATATATTTTGCATCCTCTGTGACAGTCACCGACCTTTCCTCTTTATATATTACAGCCTCTTTTCACCTGCCAGAGGTGGAGTTGCACAGAGAGCCGTTGTAACTGGTCAATTACCTTCATCCTCTTTCTCCTGTGGCAGAAAACGTAATTGATTCACTGTAGTCCCAAGTGGACTACAAACACCAGAAGCTGTACCGCCCATTAATGTTAATGCACCAGACCTGATTCCAGGACTATTTAAAGGAAGCCTGAACACCAGTGCAGCACTGGTTTAACTCAGTCTGTTAGATAGATGGTCGAGGGTGCAAACCATTAGATCATTTTGTTAAGAGCAATGTCTATATTTAGTCATTCTCAGCTTTCATTTGATCCTTATATTGAGTATAGCCACCTGGGTTGCGGACTTGCACTTCCTCTATGCTTGGAGCTTGAAGCACGGTCTTTTCTTTTTTTGTTTTATCTTTTAGTCAGGGTTGAGGGAGAAGCATTGGGCTATAATCTTGGGTTGGCACATTGGTGGATTAAGCAGCTGACAAACGTTGCAGTTTTACATAGAGCTCTCTGTTCATAGCATTAGTTAGTTTCCTCTTGGGGCGATTCATTTAAGCAAACTGAGTCGATTTACTCACTGCTTTGTTTTTCAGACATTTGACTCATCTCAATCTCTGGTTCATCTGGCACCTGTTGGGGCAGTTAAAATTTTAGTTTTTATTCTGTCCACACAAGTAGTGGGGCTTCTTTCTTTAATATCTCACCTTATTGTATCTGGCTGAGATCAATCCCTGCACTTGGGCCTGAAATCAGCTGGGTGGTGTTCCAAGCCACTATATCCTCGCCACCCCAGTACAGCTATTCCATATGAAGTGGTACAGAGGAGAATTGAGAATGAGCTGCCTGAATATTTACATTACCAGTAAACAGCAAGAGTTCAAAAGTGTACATGTTCTCATTCAACCTGACATTGGCAACACATACTGAATGTTCCAGCAACAAGGTTTGGTTTAGTACCAGTTCAATGTTAAGTTGAGGGTGATATTTATTCATTTATTTATACAGTATGTCAAAAGGTTAATTATAGATAAACAGCTCCATATTAACAAAAGTGGCCTTAATCAGACTTCTGTAGACTTGTAGTTTTAAGCCTACATTAATTAACATTAATGACTTTAGCCACACTTTTAATGAAAAGTTAATTACAAATGACCTGAGAAGTTAAAGCTTTCTAAACTTTCCAACTACTAGTCCAGAGATCTAACTGCAAAACAATCACTGTTCTTGTATATACTGTGCTGCGAAAAATGAACCGGCCACTTTCTGATTGCAAATCTGCTGGAATTGTATACTGTGTCATGCTGATTCTGTAAAAACTTTCCACAGTGCTGGCTAAAGGCACATCTGGCATGGTGGCATTCACTAAACTGCCCTATTAATTACGTTTTATGAAGTAGTTAATTAAGACACCAATGGGCAATAACTTTTTACAGATGACATACACCAATAAGCCATAACATTAAAACCACCTCCTTGTTTCTACACACACGGTCCATTTTATCAGCTCCACTTACCATATAGAAGCACTTTGTAGTCCTACAATTACTGACTGTCATCCATCTGTTTCTCTGCATGCTTTGTTAGCCCTCTTTCATGCTGTTCTTCAATGGTCAGGACTCTCCCAGGACCACTACAGAGCAGGTATTATTTGGATGGTGGATGATTCGCAGCACTGCAGTGACACTGACATGGTGGTGGTGAGACACAGCAGTGCTGATGGAGTTTTTTAACACCTCACTGTCACTGCTGGACTGAGAAGTTGAGTTAGTCCACCAACCAAAAACATCTAGCCAACAGCGCCCTGTGGGCAGCGTCCTGTGACCACTGATGAAGATCTCAAAGATGACCAACTCAAACAGCAGCAATAGATGAGCGATCGTCTCTGACTTCACATCTACAAGGTGGACCAACTAGGTAGGAGTGTCTAACATAGTGGACAGTGAGTGGACACGATATTTAAAAACTCCTGCAGCGCTGCTGTGTCTGATCCACTCGTACCAGCACAACACACAGAATGACCCACCACCCAAATAATACCTGCTCTGTAGTGGACCTGGGAGAGTCCTGACCACTGAAGAACAGCATGAAAGGGGGCTAACAAAGCATGCAGAGAAAAAGATGGACTACAGTCAGTAGTTGTAGAACTACAAATGCTTCTATATGGTAAGTGGAGCTGATAAAATGGACAGTGACTGTAGAAACAAGGATGTGGTTTTAATGTTATGGCTGATCTGTGTATATTTTCTATGATATGTACTTTAGCCCTTGTAATAGAATAAAGCCATCGAAGAAAACGTGTTGATCTTTCCAGTGATGTTGCAGAAGCAGGGGCAGTGATTGATATTGCATGTGTTGCGTAAACATGTGTTAGTCTTCATCCATCCAGACTGATTTTGCGATAGAAGATTCAGCTGGTGGAAAATGGAAAGACTAATTTGATTGGGGAAATAGGGAAAATACTTTGAAGTTCACAGACCAAAATCCATATGTATGCCATTCGTTAAGTGTTTGGAAAGTAAACCATGCCTCTGGGTCTTTCCCTTGTTAAATCCCCTCCCAGGATATTTTAAGTCCGGCTCCTTTTTTTGCTGCTGTTTCATGTGTGGTAGCCTCTGGCTGCTTGACTGACGATCGACCTTTCCCTTTTTTGGGCAGTTTTTAAATACAGCGGGATGGTATTTTGGTTGATTTGTGGGAGTTCTTTATCCATACTAAAACATCTAAACCACAAGTCTTCAAAAGCTGCGACCTCAAGCAAACGTATGGCAGTATTAAAACTGCACCACTGGCAGATGTTGATGGATTTGGAATAGATTCACACTAGCTGCTGGGGAAAGAAAAACTCCACGTGCTCAGCCGTCAGGAAAGAAGTGTAAATATGTCACTACTACTAGCAAGTCACAAAACTCGACAAACACTCCACCACTGATATGAACGTCAGCAGCAGGAATGCTATGTATAATATATTTCTCTGTCACTCACAGATGGACAGACACACACAAACGTTACATTATTTACCCACGTTTCATTCAGTTCTCGCTGTTCTTGCTGTGCACAGTTTTTTAACCTTTTGCTGAAGCTTTGACATTTCTAAAATCAATCCGAACAGCTAATTAATCCCGGTGCAGATTGAGCTTTGCGGGATGCTGAAATGTGATGTTCGCCCAGTTCTTCCACACCATGCCGTTCTCAGCTGCTGACAGGTCCTCTGTTAGTCATTGTGTCAGCAACAGTGTAGCATTTCACTACAGACTGTGTGAGTTTTTCCGTCAGGTTATCAGTTGCAAATGCACCAACACATTTTTAAAGCATAGAACCACTTTAAAAAATATTAGTGGTGCATAAGTGATGACCACAATCATAAATTTTGACACATTTCCCTCTACTGACAGAACAATCAGGCTGCAATAAACACTTTTGTTGTTGGTTAATCTCACCTACAGTGAAAATACATGCACACGATCTTAAAGGCTTAAAGGAGTTTATACGTAGCATAAATGAGAGGACACATACTGTGCCTCTATTTGTAATATACAAAGGTACACAGGTAAAAAACAGAATTCTGGTTAGGGTCGCGTCAGGCTGGGTCATGTCGGAAAGCACTGGGTGCAATACAATATAGCAATACCCCTGACAGGGTGCCAATCTGTCGCAGGGTTTTGGACCATCCTGACACCCCTCTTCCTCTGTGACATAGCAAATCATGTTTATGTAGATGCCCAAGGTATGTGATTTGAACAAATGTATATAAATTTAGTGGCATCAAATTTAGTATGTATGTTTAAGGTTTTGGACAATTGGGCGGCAAGTTTTAGCTAATTAGTTTTATTTTTAGCATCATTCCTAAACTAACCAGATTGAACTGGGTTGATTTATTTCATCAACTATATGACAAGGTACTTTTTTTTAAATGCATTTTTCTCCCCATTTTTCCTCCCGATTTAGCGCATCCAATTTGTCTTCCGCTGCTGACAGACACCAGATTTGCAACCAAGGAGAGCACACAGCTGCCCACGCCTTCTTTACACGTGTACAGCCCTCCTCTTCTCATCCGTGCTTCCTGCACGGGCGTCTCTTCTGCCAATCAGGGTCATTACACAGCGTATGAAGACCCACCCACCCACATATAGTCCGGTCCCCCCCTGCAGATACGGTGGCCAATTAGTATCTGCTGCAGGCACTGCCAATTATGCCCGCCAGATGGCACCCAGCCGACCGGTGGCAACACCGAGCCTCGAACCTGGAAGTTCAGAAACTCTGTGCTGGTGCGTCAGCGCTGCGCCACCTGGGCGCCCCAGGGTACTTTATTTAGGTAATTTGCCTTTTTAATATAATAAGTATATTATGTCACAAAATAAGTAAGTTTTTTGTCCGACAGCTCAAGTGTCCAGGGTTTAATTCTGAGCTCTGATAACTGTGTTCCTGATGGGAAAAATCTTTGACTTCAGACCCCTTGATTTCTGTGTCTTCATTTCAAATCATTAATGTATTAGCCGGGCAGCACAGTGGCTCAGTGGGTAACAAGAAGGTCCTGGGTTAGATTCCCAGGTGGAGTGGTCTGGGTCCTTTTTGTGTGGAGTTTGCATGTTCTCCCCATATATGCTTGGGTTTCCTCCAGGAGCTCCGGTTTCCTCCCACAGTCCAAAGACATGCAAGTGAGGTGAATTGGAGATACAAAACTGTGTTTGACCTTCCTATTCTGTCATGAATGTAACCAAAGTGTGTAAAACATGACGTTAAAATCCTGATATAATAGTGATAATGTACTAGCCTGTTGTAGTCTATGTGGTTCATGTTTTTTTTTACCATTTGACATCAGCTTTTCACCTCTGCACCTCAGTCAAAGTAAATTATGTGGCGGTTCATGGATGCACCAGTCATGCATTTAGTGCATAGTCTAGTGCACCTTCCTTATTCCTAATTTTTTCTGTTGGTCTTTAACCCAGCATAACCCAAATAAAGCCGTGTACTTACTTCCTACATCCACATATGTGTGAGTGTAAATACACACTATGACTTTGTAAGATTTTTGTGATTGCGCTACTGCTTAAACATACAAATCAAATTAATTTTAATGTTAAATGTCCTTCTTTTTACACTTCTTGATGTAGAGGATTACTCTGCTGTTTATATTACCTCATTACCAGTCACAGTTTGTCCACACTCCTCTGGATGAGCATATTCAATATCTACAGCCATAATCATCCTCAGTTATTACACACGAGCTCCGGTATCATAAACATTTTCATAAAAATGCCACATAGAGGTATAACCATCTACACCCACTACATTTCATAGATTCAGAGGCTTCATAAAACTTAGCTCGGTATTCTTTATACATCTAGAACAATACTTTAATACACTACAGTGTGCCAAAGGAAACATCTGGATATGTTTTCATTTTCCAGATTCTGGGAAAATGGTAAAAGTGAACAAACAGAAGCATGCCAAATGAGGAAAAAATCCCCAGTAACATTAACAGTCTGCAGTTTCTATCTGATTGTGCTAAGCTGACTTGCAGAACAGCCAGATGTTGCAAAAATCAAGCGTTTCACACTTGCATTTTTGTTTTCCCAGGGAAGTTTATAACGAGTGTTGGATCATTTCTTCTGAACAATAAGATTAGCTTTTTCGTACTTTTTACAGGCTACACTTGTTAATGTTAAGTGTTCCTGGAACAGCCTGATTGGAGATATTCCAAGTTGTCGTGACATTGATGTCTTATGTTTCCAGTAATGGAGAGGTGGTGCAGTGGTTTTGCACGGAATTCACCCAAAAGTCACACCCAAATTTAAGGCTTTAGTTGGAATAGCCAAAAATCCACAGCTTTTTTATACTTACGTGCTAAAATTAATGGCATGAACAAGCAGCCTCCTCAATCAGAATAAGTAACTGTTGTGATCGCATTGGCAAAAGTGAAGTGTTCAGCACTTTAATTCTCTTGCCCAACACTATATTTTATGGTCATTTATTTAATGTTTACTTGGAACAACATAGTCTAGCTTGCTAACACTGACTCGAAACCAGAAATGGGCAGCCATTGAAATTCAGTAATCAATTTAGCCATGATTAAGCTAATTAAAATTCATTCATGCAATTCAAGATTTCAGAATGACTTTGAGGGACTAAACCACATCGTACATGGACACAAAGTTCAATTCACTGGGAATTTGGCGGCTGTTTTCCTCACCTGGATTAGGTTACATACTGTGGTGACTGGTTGGCTCACCATTATAGTAAGGGGGGGCGTTTTCCCTGTGTGCCATGGAAGCATGGTATCCCATGATGCCACACGAAACATTGATAATGGTAAAAAAAAAAAAAAAAAAACAGGTTAACTGTCAAAATGTTGTAAAGGTATTGATGCTTATTGAGATGTGTTCAATGTGATGTACCTCACAGCACATTTTGTGTTCTTCTTGTGTTAGATGGTGTGTGTCCATTTCTTCTCGCTGATGCCACAATACATAAAAACATGCATGTGTAAATGCAATTAATTTATACACACATTTGATCAATCACAACAATCTTAAAATCTGATGTAAATAATAAGACTGCAAGTGTAAATGCATGTTATTAAAAGCTTATTACAATATAATGGAGAGTATTGTAATAATACAGAGTATTACGGCACATTTAGAGACCGACTGAGTCTGGGTTTAAAATGCGGCATGAGACTACCCTGTTTTCACTTCTGTTCTTCTGATCAGTATAAAGATTAGCCTCAAATAGAAATGCCTTAGCCTTAAATAACAAAGATTGTCATTTAATTGCGTAAATCAAGCTTAGACTAAGTTTACCCAAATTACGTTTGTGTTGTATATGAATTGCAATCTGATATGATGTTAACCACGTGCATTTATAAATCTGAATGCTGTTTGGCATGCAAAATACAATTCAGATAATTATGCTTGTTGTACGTTTTGTTTTAATTTGATTTTATCTATAAGGTGTTGAAGTTGTTTTTTTTATATTTTAGGGTAGTCAATTTGTCTTACACTGCTGGGGATACCTGACTGCTCCTTAGCAGAACACTATTTCACCCATGCATTCTGCACAGGTGCCTTTCTATCTGCTAATCAGGGTCCTTACACAGCGTTTGAAGACCCCACCCACATAGTCCGGTCATCCCGCCCTAGCAGAAACGTGTCTGCTGCAGGCACTGCTAATTATGCCAGCTGGATGGTGCCCAGCCGACCGGTGGCAATGCCGAGTTTCGGACAGAGGAGTTCAGAATCTCTGCTTTGGTGTGCTAGCGGAATATTCCCCTGCGCCATCTGGGTGCCTAAAGTGATAAAGTTTTGGTGGGCTTTGGTGGTTCTATGAGTCCCTCCAGAGCACATTTGTCAACCAAACCCTTTACTAGTACAACATTTTATGGTTCCATAGTTCACGTGGTTCATGATTGATGATGTTTGCACCTTTAGAGAAATAAAGCAGTACAACGTAGCAAACTGTGATTTCCACAAGGCCACAGAGACAATGAAAAATGAGATACAACTCACAAACTGATTGTCAAGTTACATATTATATGTAATACAGCAATCAGATTTTAAACACAAATGTATTTAATTATATTTAGATATAAATGTGGTAACATCTTACTTAGATACAACCCAGAGATAGGGTGACCAGTATTAAAGAACAACCAGTATAAACAGGTAAGTGTTATGTGGAATATTGTTAACCTGACAACAGTACCTTTTCTTTACAAAACAGTCATAATAAATATATAATTAACAGCAAAATTAAAAACATATAGAAAGTGGATAAGTACCAAACCATAACCATAGACAGTAAGCACCAGCTATGTGGATTCATTCACCAATTTGACCTTGGGTTTGTAGCGGGTTGCCAAATAGTTTCTGAGCTGATTAGTGCAGTGATCTGTATCATCCAGACCAGTAAAGCCTGTGTGCATGTAGCATGCAACTTTTGATATGATTCACACCCACACTGCCATGCTTTATGATTGCAAAGCTATAAAATTCCTGTACTCGTGCACTTTGTGTGTAGGTGTGTGTGTGCCTAGTTTCCCAGACCACTCATCAATATTCACTGCATTCATTAGCACATGCACAAATCAGTGGGAGCATAAAACCCCCACATGTGCACACACTGGGAAAGCCCAACATCTTTCACATCAGTGAGAACAATGAATTGCTGCCGAGCACACATACCCACACACCCCTTACACACCCCCACTCACAAATCCCCATACCCCCACCCAGCCCAGAAGCTCAATGTCAGTGTGTCCTATGCAGCTCCACTGAGGCTTATTATCAGAGAAAATTGTCTGGGTTTCTGAGCATTTTATAACTGAATGAAAAGTCACTATAGTGACCATGCAGCCTGGGGACTAGAACCAGCCTGAGAACTGGTCTAAAATAGTTTATAAAAGTCTTTAAAAATCTGATAAATAAAAAAAGAAATACATCCTATAGCTGCTTGTGTCTACTGATTAGCACAGCTGGTCATCACAAGTACCTGCCTTGTACCTGACATAGTATACACACTAACATTGAGATGAGTCTTTATCTATGAAGGCAAAAGTCAATATGAATCACCTCTTTATTCCAGAAAAGTGGACCAGTAGATTTTGTGACGTTTCTACTAACAGTAACATAGTTTTAATAATTGTATGTTGCCAATAATACTGATTTAGTTAGGGTAATTGGTTTCTCATTTACATTTACTCAGTACCGTGTACTGGCCAATCACTAAACTTGTGCTTTAGTCCTGTAGTGTCTTTTGTTCCCAAACCCTTTATTTTATTTTTATGTTTTGTTTTTTAGGTCCAAATGTCCCTTATATTTATTACAGGTCCTTGTATTTATTACACTCATTTTCGTCTGCACTGTTTGTATTGGGTTGCTTGCCCTTTTATTCTGTTGCATCATGGTCCTGAAGGAACATCAGTTTTATTATGTACTTGTATATAGCTGAAATGACAATGATATAACTAAATAAATATTCCTTTTGCAATAGTGCAATATATTCTTTAATTAAACAGTAGCAACTAATACATACAATAAAGTAATTCAGTTAGTTGGATTTGTATAAAAATCCTGTTAAAGAAGTATTTTATAGGCACCAGGTCTAAAGGAAATTGTGTAAATGTAGCTAATAATAATAATAATAATAATAAAAAAGATTTCTCCCAACAGGGAGATTAAAAAACTGGGAGTTATCCTTTCTGACATACATCACAAACTTCAGACTGCATCCCAAAAAACACACGCTAGCGCACCAGAGCTGGGATTTCGAATGCATCATATCGAATCTCAGCTCTGCCATCCGTCTGGGCTGAGCGGCCACATGAACAACGATTGGCCAGTTGTTCATATAGGGGTGGGGTATTAAGCCGGATAGGGACTCCTCGTAACTGATGCACTATGACCTCTGCTGGCTGATCGATGGCGCCTGCACAGAGGCGGGGGAAGAGTGCGGATCAGGGTGTGTCTCTCCGTACACAAGGTTGATTTGCATATATGCACTCGCCTAGTGTGGGTGATAAAATGCATACAGCTGCTGCCCACAAGTCCGAGGGGGCATGGGTTAGCTTCGTTCTCCTCAAATCGGAGCGAGGGTCGGCATTAGTGGAGAGGAAGGGTGATGCAATCGGGCAATTGGATGAGCTAATAAGTCGGGAGAAAAAGGGGAGAAAATGCATGAACAAAACAAAAAAAATTATATATATATACAGTGTATCACAAAAGTGAGTACACCCCTCACATTTCTGCAGATATTTAAGTATATCTTTTCATGGGACAACACTGACAAAATGACACTTTGACACAATGAAAAGTAGTCTGTGTGCAGCTTATATAACAGTGTAAATTTATTCTTCCCTCAAAATAACTCAATATACAGCCATTAATGTCTAAACCACCGGCAACAAAAGTGAGTACACCCCTAAGAGACTACACCCCTAAATGTCCAAATTGAGCACTGCTTGTCATTTTCCCTCCAAAATGTCATGTGATTTGTTAGTGTTACTAGGTCTCAGGTGTGCATAGGGAGCAGGTGTGTTCAATTTAGTAGTACAGCTCTCACACTCTCTCATACTGGTCACTGAAAGTTCCAACATGGCACCTCATGGCAAAGAACTCTCTGAGGATCTTAAAAGACGAATTGTTGCGCTACATGAAGATGGCCAAGGCTACAAGAAGATTGCCAACACCCTGAAACTGAGCTGCAGCACAGTGGCCAAGATCATCCAGCGTTTTAAAAGAGCAGGGTCCACTCAGAACAGACCTCGCGTTGGTCGTCCAAAGAAGCTGAGTGCACGTGCTCAGCGTCACATCCAACTGCTGTCTTTGAAAGATAGGCGCAGGAGTGCTGTCAGCATTGCTGCAGAGATTGAAAAGGTGGGGGGTCAGCCTGTCAGTGCTCAGACCATACGCCGCACACTACATCAAATTGGTCTGCATGGCTGTCACCCCAGAAGGAAGCTTCTTCTGAAGTCTCTACACAAGAAAGCCCGCAAACAGTTTGCTGAAGACATGTCAACAAAGGACATGGATTACTGGAACCATGTCCTATGGTCTGATGAGACCAAGATTAATTTGTTTGGTTCAGATGGTCTCAAGCATGTGTGGCAGCAATCAGGTGAGGAGTACAAAGATAAGTGTGTCATGCCTACAGTCAAGCATGGTGGTGGGAATGCCATGGTCTGGGGCTGCATGAGTGCAGCAGGTGTTGGGGAGTTACATTTCATTGAGGGACACATGAACTCCAATATGTACTGTGAAATACTGAAGCAGAGCATGATCCCCTCCCTCCGGAAACTGGGTCGCAGGGCAGTGTTCCAGCATGATAATGACCCCAAACACACCTCTAAGACGACCACTGCTTTATTGAAGAGGCTGAGGGTAAAGGTGATGGACTGGCCAAGCATGTCTCCAGACCTAAACCCAATAGAACATCTTTGGGGCATCCTCAAGCGGAAGGTGGAGGAGCGCAAAGTCTCGAATATCCGCCAGCTCCGTGATGTCGTCATGGAGGAGTGGAAAAGCATTCCAGTGGCAACCTGTGAAGCTCTGGTAAACTCCATGCCCAGGAGAGTTAAGGCAGTTCTGGGAAATAATGGTGGCCACACAAAATATTGACACTTCAGGAACTTTTACTAAGGGGTGTACTCACTTTTGTTGCCGGTGGTTTAGACATTAATGGCTGTATATTGAGTTATTTTGAGGGAAGAATAAATTTACACTGTTATATAAGCTGCACACAGACTACTTTTCATTGTGTCAAAGTGTCATTTTGTCAGTGTTGTCCTATGAAAAGATATACTTAAATATCTGCAGAAATGTGAGGGGTGTACTCACTTTTGTGATACACTGTATATATATACAGTATATATATATATTAGAGATGGACCGATCAGGGTTTTTGGCACCGATTCCGATCTCCTTTCAGGGACATCGGCCGATAGCCGATTCCGATCGGGGGGGTGGGGGGGCGGGGTTAGCAGTAAATAAACTTAAAAAGAGCCTCACAGTAAAGATAAACCAGAGCAGCGCGCGCGCGCGCGCGTGTGTGTGTGTGTTTGTGCCTTTAGAAGATACGCTTTGTTCACAGTATCGCTAATAAGTGATTCATTCATATCGTATAAGTGATTCATTGATTCATGAGTTGATTCGTTTTTATGTGAAGCGTAAGTTTCTCTTCTCAGTTATCTCTCCGTGTTTACTGTTATTAATTAAATGTCGTGGTTTTAAATAAACACCAGCTACTACAGAACATTTTGTGTACCACAGATCTGTAACCGAGTCATACTCGTTCCGTTTAAGGAGCTAAAAGTTTTCTAAAAGTTCAGCAGATGATCCTGAACTAACGAATTTGATAATGAATAAACTTTTGCCTCTGATTGGCTCTGTAACGTTTTCTGTTCTCATCTACATCACAAGTAAGAACCGCTTACGATTTACCAAAGTGAACCAGGAGTTTATATAACGTGCTGATAGAATCGACTCAGATGTGACCGGGTTGAATTATCTTTTTAAAGTAAATATTACAATCAGCAAAATTACATCGTAAGAGCTTTCACGATGGTTTCTGTACGATTGTTGATGAATGGTGATGTGATGGTTGGTGCTTCGTAGCTCAAAGTCTGGATCAATCCACTGAGCTGTTAACTTAACATGGTCTTTATATATCACACGATCGGATCGGCTACTTTTAGGAAATATCGCCGATAGCATATTTTGATAAAAAATCGGCCGATACCGATTCGTAGCCGATCGATCGTCCCATCTCTAATATATATATATATATATATATATATATATATATACAGTATATATACAGTATATACTATATATATATATATATATATATATATATATATATATATATACAGTACAGGCCAAAAGTTTGGACACACCTTCTCATTCCTGTGGTTTTTCTTAATTTTTTTTAAATTTTCTACATTGTAGATTAATACTAAAGACGTCCAAACTATGAAGGAACACATATGGAATTATGTAGTAAACAAAAAAGTGTTAAACAAACCAGAACATGTTTTATATTTTAGATTCTTCAAAGTAGCCATCTTTTGCTTTAATGACAGATTTGCACACTCTTTGAAATTTTCTCAACCAGCTTTATTAGGTTTCCACCTGGAATGGTTTTCAATGAATGTTTGTGCCTTGTCTAGAGTGAATTTTTGGAATTTGTTGCTTTTTTAATGTGTTTGAGACCATCAGTTGGGTTGTGCAGAGGTAGAGTTGGTAAAATATAAAACATATTATGGTTTGTTTAACACTTTTTGGTTCACTACATAATTCTTCATAGTTTGGATGTCTTCAGTATTAATCTACAATGTAGAAAATAAAAATAATCAAGAAAAAACATTGAAGAGAAGGTGTGTCCAAACTTTTGGCTGGTGTGTCCAAACTTTTGGCCTGTACTGTATATATATATATATATATATATATATAAAAAAAAGGATGAATGCAGTTCTGGAGGTAAATGGTTACCCTACTCCTAATTAGGTCCTTAATATTAATGTAATGTTTTAGAGCTACAGTTTCCACAGGTGTACTCAATCTGATTACTAACAAAATCCAATAATGATCAGATTATAATTGTGCATGTAAATACAGTAATTGTGGGATTGACATGAAAAAGTTTAATCACCTGATTCCATACAGATAAAGCAAGTTATTTTATTGTTTATATAATTGCTATGACTATTTAAAAAAAGACGTTCAATTCACTGCACAAAAAGTAATTGTATCACACGGCCCACAAAATCCCAATCCCAGACCTCCAGTCTGTCTTTACCTCCACAGTCCCAATCTATGATATATGACTTGCTGACAAGCTAAATATGCCCTTATGAAGTACTTTTACATTGAAGGTGATAAAAACTACAAGTGAAATTCATATCTTCAGCCAGCTGGTTCCTCTATCCATCTATATGTTCTGCAAAAAACCCACCCTGACTAACTGCATATAAAATCAATGTGAAAATAAATGAACGGCTATAAATGAGAGGACACCTTGTTAAAAACTCCTGCTGAGCGCTTTAATGGTTTATAAGTAAGACTGTGCGAGCGGGAGGCTTTTCTTACCTCAGAGCGATGCATCACACTTATGAGCACCACTTACACGCTTCAGCATTGTTCATCCTATTTCACGTGTTCCAATAAATAACCCAGGAGCACGCAGAATCTATTCACGGACATGCTTAGGAACAAGAAATTCAATTCTGAATACAATACCAGGAATGGAAATATCAGAAACATGACTGAAAATGAATAAAAGCTCTTGGTAGAACGACAGCTTCCAAAACTGTACATTAATATGGTGTTCTCCTCAAGCCTCCACTTTTCTGAGAAGCATTTTCACATGACAAAACAGGTATTTACTGGCTACACAAGATTCATCAGTTCAAGTTTTAAAGTCAAACACAGTCATGGACAATTGTGTACCTCCAACTGACCTTACTTACATTTCTTTGGACTATGCAAACTCAAAACAGAAATGATCCTGGGAATTGCTCCACCTGGGAATCGAACCCATGACCCTCTTGCTGTGAGGCGACAGTGCTACCCTCCGAGCCACCATGTCATCCACGTTTGTGAGGTCAGCCACTAATGTTAGGAATGCCTTCCTCACAATCAACGTTCCAATTCATCCTGAAGATGTTCACTAGGGTTAAGACAGGGCCTTTTTCAGACTGTGGTTGATTTTGTAGAATTAATTTTTTTACATGGGCAGCACGGTGGCTCAGTGGGTAGCACTGTCGCCTCACAGCAAGAAGGTCCTAGGTTCGATCCCCAGGCGGGGCAGTTTGCATGTTCTCCCCGTGTCTGCATGGGTTTCCTTCCACAGTCCAAAAACATGCAGTCAGGTTAATTGGAGACACTGAATTGCCCTATAGGTGAATGGGTGTGTGTGTGTGTGTGTGTGTCTGCCCTGCAATGGACTGGCACCCCATCCAGGGTGTTACTGTGCGCCTTGCGCCCATTGAAAAGCTGGGATAGGCTCCAGCACCCCCCGCAACCCTAATTGGATAAGCAGTTAAGAGAGTGAGTGAGTGATTTTTACACCTATTATCAATGGGAGTGACTAAGATACCTTAACGTATCAAATAGGAGGGTATTTACAAACTTGTCCATCTAGTGTCCATCAACAGTACACCATCATATTACTCCCCTCAAACATACAGAGCCATGTTTTTGTTTTTAGGTGGTGTCTGACCCACCTTTACCATGATCGATATAAAGCTAACAGTGATGTTTAAATAAATATAATTATATAATGAAATTTGTACCTGATGGCACTGATGTTGGACGAGAAGGTCCGACTTTCAACCGACATTTATCTTTTCAGGGACGGTGGTAACCTAGTGGGTAGAGCTTTTGGGCTATCAACAGAAAGGTTAAGAGTTCAAATCCTGGCTCCGCCTTGCAGCCACTGTTGGGTCCTTGAGCAAGGCCCTTAACCCTGTCTGCTCCAGGGGCGCCGTACAATGGTCGACACTGCGCTCTGACCCCAGTCTCCAAACAAGCTGGGAAATGCGAAGAAAAAATTTAATTGTACTGTACTCATGTATATGTATACACTGACCAGGCATAACATTATGACCACTGACATGTGAAGTGAATAACACTGATTATCTCTTCACCACGGCACCTGTTAGTGGGAGGGATATATTAGGCAGCAAGTGAACATTTTATCCTCAAAGTTGATGTGTTAGATGCAGGAAAAATGGGCAAGCGTAAGGATTTGAGCAAGTTTGACAAGGGTCAAATTGTGATGGCTAGACGACTGGGTCAGAGCATCTCCAAAACTGCAGCTCTTGTAAGGTGTTCCTGGTCTGCAGTGGTCAGTATTTATCAAAAGTGGTCCAAGAAAGGAACAGTGGTGAACCGGTGACAGGCTCATTGATGCACGTGGAGAGCGAAGGCTGGCCCGTGTGATCCGATCCAACAGACAAGCTAGCTGAAGAAGTTAATGCTGGTTCTGATAGAAAGGTGTCAGACTTCATGCCTTGACAGGTCAGAGCTGTTTTGGCAGCAAAAGGTGGACCAACACAATATTAGGAAGGTGGTCGTAATGTTATGCCTGATCAGTGTATATGGCAAGATAAAGCGTTCTATTCTATTCATCCTGAAGGTGTTCAATAAGGTTTAGGTCAAATCTCTGACTCATCAAACTCATTTCAACTCTAAAACAATTCACTTGGCGATTCTAAGAGTAAAGAAAGATGAAATAAAGCTTTAGTTCCTCCTGCAGCCGAGACAATCAGATTTGTTTCAGATCAAATGTGTTTATGAGCCCAATTCACTTTTATACTCCTGGCTTCCTCTGAGGAGTAGCTAAGCTGATATTGATTTTTAGCAGGTGTTATCTGAAGGCTCAGTTTACACTAGTGAAGGAGATGGAAAGATCGTTCAGAAGGGAGAGACTACTGACTGGAGCTCTACGTGAGGAGCATGTACCTCTGAGATCTTACGCTTCGATTCCTGAGCTTTACTGTTTCATATCGTCCATCAGCAGAGGAAAGATATCTTTGATCATTCAGGGCAGCTTCTCACAGGCTCAAAAAGGTTTATGCGTACTTGGCAGAAAAAAGATGAATGAAAAAAGAGGAAGAGGAATTTGGGGTGTTGCATGCCAGAATATGTAATGAGACCCACCTGCTGAATGCACAAAGAAGTCTGATAAGCCAAAACATTGGATGCAGCTGCTCGGCCATGGAAACCCATTCCATGAAGCTCTCTACGCACTGTTCTTGAGCTAATCTGAAGGCCACATGAGGTTTGAAGGACTGTAGCGATTGACTCTGCAGAAAGTTGGTGACCTCTACGCACTGTGCTCCTCAGCATCCGCTGACCCCGCTCTGTTATTTTACATGGTCTAACACTTGGTGGCCGAGTTGCTGTTGTTCCCAATCGCTTCCACTTTGTTATAATACCACTGACAGTTGACTGTAGAATATTTAGTAGCGAGGAAATTTCACGACTGGACTTGTTGCACAGGTGGCATCCTATCACGGTACCACGCTGGAATTTACTGAGCTCCTGAGAGCGACCCATTCTTTCACTAATGTTTGTAGAAGCAGTCTGCATGCCTAGGTGCTTGGTTTTATACACCTGTGGCCATGGAAGTGATTGGAACACCTGAATTCAATGATTTGGATGGGTGAGTGAATACTATATAGTGGCAATATAGCGTATGATAGAGTTCTGTGGTATCTGGTACCAGGACATTACCAGCAGGTTCTGCAACTTTTGTACATGTTGGTGGATAGTCCTAAAGTGCATCCTGGTGCCATCTCTTTCACAGGTAAACTGCACATGTGCCCGGCTATTCACATAATCATAATAAAAAGCATTTATCTGACCAAATGACCATTGCTCCACTGTCCAGTCCTGATGCCTGCGTGCACATTGTAAATGCTTTTGACAGAGAAAAGGGGTAAGCATGGCCGCTCTGGCTATGGGACTGGCCTACAACAACGTACCCCTATACACAGAAGGGTTCAACCCAGTCATTTGGCCATAATAATTTAGCCCTTATTAAAGTCATTCGTAGGCAGTTGTAGCCTAGCAGTTAAGGTACTGGACTAGTTTCAAGCCCCTCTGCTGCTGGGCCCTTGAGCAAGGCCCTTAACCCTCAAAGGCTCAGACTGTATACTCTCACAGTACTGTAAGTCACTTTGAATAAAGGCGTCTGCTAAAAGCTGAAGTCTTTATGCTGCATTCAACACATTACTACGACTAACCACCATCAGTCCAACACTTAATATCCCTAAGCATGACATTTGTCATAGATATAAATAGAAATAGGGAGTGTGCACATGTGTGGCAAGTGGTCATAATGTTTTGGCTCATCAGTGTATTTTTGGTAAATGCTCACATGTATTTTTGTGGCAAATAAAGTCTTTAAAACAGCAGGAAGAAAGATATCATTCAAGACCACAGCCAGACATCCCTCAGTAAGCACACTAATCTAGACAGCTGTCCGTGAGCACACAGACTTAAAAAGACTCAAGCAGTTGTCATTCCAAACGTTTCCAAGAAGGAAATCGCACACACTGGTAACATGATAACAAGAATGTTAACCAAGTGTTCACCCACTTTATTTATACTATATCAGGTCATAAATAATGTGTTATCATTATTAGTAGATCAATTTTTATATTTCTGACATTGACAAGCCATCTGTGGCATAATTGGGGTTGCTCTTTGATGCAAAACATGGCATTCCATGTTTATTATTTGATCAAAGTAATAAAATGATTATTTGATCAATTTTAAAATAGGTCTCGGTGCCTTCTCCTCAATTCCATCAAGACAGAGAAAGACTTATTCTTGGAGCTTAATCTCCTAACCAACACCTAGTCATCTCTTTTAATAACTCCCAGCCAGTCCAAGCCATCAGACAATGTACAAAACCTTGGTGTTGTCCTGAATAACCAGCTGTCCTTCTCTATTTATGTAGCCAACATGCCAAGATTGTGCCAGATTGTTTCTCTCTGTTTGGAAGCCACTTAGATTCTTGTCCAATCACTTGTAATCTCTCTGACTACTGCAGCTCCCTCCAGGAAGGTGCTCCCATGTCCACTATTAAACCCCTGCAACTCATTCAAAATGCAGCTGCTCACCTGGTTTTCAACCAACCTAAACACTGCCACATCAGCCCACTGCTGTGTTCTCTTCACACACATTCAGTTTAAAACAATGACGCTCGCCTACAAAGCCAAAAATGGACCAGCCCCAAGGTACCTTAGAGAATTAATAAAACCATCAAACAAAAATCAAATACATCATCAAGTGTGAATATGAGATGAATCTGCATTTGTGTGTAATAACCATCAGATTAAATCTGAAAGCATTCACATGTATTATGTTTAGCTAGATTTTCCTCCCGTTTCACTTTTAAACTTGTGTTCCAGCTCGGGGTGCTGAGAAAAAAGAATCAGCTTTTAATTTCAATGTTTTTATATTAGACTTGTGTTATTTTCAGTGTTGTCAAAAACAACCTCATTATTTTACATAAGCCTAAAATTGATGCACGTCTACGGGTTTCCTATACATCCTAATGGAAAAAAAACAACTTAAAACTCAATGCCAGTCCCAGAACCAATTGACGTTGAGTTTTAAGGTACCACTGTATATTAATAAAACAGACCCAGATATGAGCTTTAATTACTACATTCGTCCCCATGTAGTATGGAACACACATAACAGTGAGAGTCAACAAAAATAGACACATTACCACATTGCCTTGGCATGATACCAATACGTGGGCATGAGTTACAGTGAAGGACGGTAGCCGTGGGATAAGAGACACCCAGCGGGCGCAGATGGCGATGAAGTCCTACACAAAGGTCAGAAACAAAACAAGGACCCCCATCCCTAGCCCTATTGATTATGTAATCTATTTTTGCTCAAACCGTGTCAACAAATGTGCTTTCATCCATAATTATCTTATATCAGGAACCCTTTCAAAACTGTAGCCTGTTTACATTATATGAAGGGTTTGAAAAGGCCCTCAAGTAAAGGTATCTCAAGTGTCTGACAACGGCACTTTAAAAGTGCAGCTTAGTCATGACTCAATAAGTGTATGTGGTCCAAAGGAAAGAAGCTATCAGTGTCCTTTGTCAAGATGTTTTATCGAAAGGGACTTGGCTAAATGCCAAACGTATATTATATTGCACTATACACCTAGCTGAAATGTTTTGATGGCAGTTATTTGCTTTTACAAGGTCACTGTCTACGCCTGCTCCGCTCATCCACTTCAAGATTGAGGCTAGAATTGTTTATTTAAGTTTTTCTTTTTTGCATTACTGTTCTGTGTGCTGTAAAATGCCCCGCGGGGTCTGTGAAAGCTTCCTGACACCATACGCTGACACCCCCATAAGCATTGGCTTCCACATCATCGCCAGATGGTGCGACCTGGGCTGAAGCAACCCACAACATACCACAAGAGTACTTTCTTCTCACTCATCCCTGTTTTTCCTTCTATCTCCTCTGTTGTTGTGGGATGAGAGCCAGGATATTATGCTTCAGGTTTACCATCACAGTGCTTCACTAATCTTCACATCCATGTTACTGCCTTTGTTTCGACTGCATACACTGTATTTATAGAATTCCTGACACATTAGCTAATGTTATTGTCGTATGAATAAAACAATACAGATAACATATGGCAGATTTAGCTTGAACATCTTTATACTCTAACCGTATTATTTTATTAACAAGAGAGATGCATTCAACCTGACTGCAACATCCCAAGTAGTCCATAGAGACAAAATTGGAGATACAAAATTGTCCGTGACTGTGTTTGACATTAAAGATTTCAACTGATGAATCTTCAATGTAACCAAAGTGTGTAAAACATGATGTTAAAATCCTAATAAATAAATAAATAAAATAAAAAAAATGGTTAGAAAGATTGCAAAAATGAGCAAAAATTGATCTACAGGCCTTTAAGGGGTCACTACGACTGAACCTGTGAAGGGTCCGTTTCTTGTACAGACACAGAATATACACTATATTGCCAAAAGTATTCACTCACCCATCCAAATCATTGAATTCAGGTGTTCCAATCACTTCCATGACGCACCTAGGCATGCAGACTGCTTCTACAAATGTTTGTGAAAGAATGGGTCGCTCTCAGGAGCTCAGTGAATTCCAGCGTGGTACCGTGATAGGATGCCACCTGTGCAACAAGTCCAGTCGTGAAATTTCCTCGCTATTAAATATTCCACAGTCAACTGTCAGTGGTATTATAACAGTGAAAGCGACTGGGAACGACAGTAACTTGGCCACAAAGTGGTAGGCCACGTAAAATGACAAAGCGGGGTCAGCGGATTCAATCACTACAGACCTCCAAACTTCATGTGGCCTTCAGATTAGCTCAAGAACAGTGCGTGAGCAGAGCAGTTGCATCCAAGAAATATATCACCAAGCACAATGCAAAGTGTTGGATGCAGTGATGTAAAGCACTTTGCCAATAGACTTTAGAGCAGCGGAGACGTGTTCTCTTGAGTGACGAATCACGCTTCTCCGTCTGGCAATCCGATGGACGATCCTGTGTTTGGTGGTTGCCAGGAGAACGGAAGTTGTCTGACTGCATTGTGCCAGGTGTAAAGTTTGGTGGAGGGGGGATTATGGTGTGGGGTTGTTTTTCAGGAGTTGGGCTCGGCCTCTTAGTTCCAGCGAAAGGAACTCTTAATGCTTCAGCATACCAAGAGATTTTGGACAATTTCATGCTCCCAGCTTGGTGGGAACAGTTTGGGGATGGCCCCTTCCTGTTCCAACATGACTGCGCACCAGTGCACAAAGCAAGGTTCATAAAGACATGGATGAGCAAGTCTGGTGTGGAAGAACTTGACTGGCCTGCTCAGAGTCCTGACCTCAACCCGATAGAACACCTTTGGGATGAATTAGAGCAGAGACTGCGAGCCAGGCCAAACATTTCCATAAACACACTCCTAAACCTTGTGAAAAGCCTTCCCAGAAGAGTTGAAGCTGTTATAGCTGCAAAGGGTTGGCCAACATCATATTAAACCCTATGGATTAAGAATGGGATGTCACTTAAGTTCATATGCGTGTGAAGGCAGACGAGCGAATTCTTTTGGCAATATAGTGTATGTGCCAACAGTACTTGGCATGCATAACCAATCACCCTTATTTTATCACCCATGCAGGTGATAGCCACCATTCTAGCACAGTGATGTATGAGTACACTCGCCATGTGATCCCAACTGTCCATAATGTCTATTACTGCTCACTGTGATGGCTTAATTAATCCACACGGGTTCAAGCCATGGCCTTAAAGAGACCGAACTCTTAGAAGAAAAGGTTTTACACCATGAAATACAAGGTCTTTCTTCCAAAGATGCCAGCGTTTGATAAGCGAAGCAAAGTGATACTCAGGACCCCAATTCCACATTCAATCACTTTCCTGTCAGACAGTCATAAATCTAGCAGGGAAGACTGGGTGCTGCTTGTCTGCCGCTGTCTCTGAAACACAGATGCGCCGCAATGTATTCTCTTCCTTTTTCCCCTATATTATTAGATTGTATTGAGATACAGAGCAACAATATGTTTTCATGAAATACAGAATTAGATCGCAGGGCACGGAGAGAGCAGAATAACTCTTGCTTACATTGCTGTATCGGGGCTGAAATAAATACTGTTTTTAGACGGAAGTGCTAAGTATGTGAAGACAGCAGCCAGCCACAGCGGCAGGGCAGCGCTCGCGTGGCATGGTGCGGTTCCTTGCTTTGCTGTGTTTTTCCGACATATTTATAGGGCAGCGGCTTGTTTTAGACGCTCCATCTGGTCTTCCAGAAGGGGTGGTGTGTCGGGCACCTTCTTCACCCGTGTGCTTCTCTAGGTCTAGGTTTTCAAAGATGGAAGTGGAAGGCATAGAGAGTAAAAACAGAGCTTTTGATGTATGCGGCCTATGGCCATAAGGGATAAAATTGTGGAAAACATGAATTTAAAATAGATAAACTGTTTACAGATGAATTTTAGATGGAAAAGTTTGTTCTTTCATAGAAAATTAAATATATACACTGATCAGCCATAACATTAAAACCACCTCCTTGTTTCTACACTGTCTATTTTATCAGCTCCACTTACCATATGGAAGCACTTTGTAGTTCTACAATTACTGACTGTAGTCAGTAGCCCCCATTCATGCTGTTCTTCAATGGTCAGGACCCCCACAGGACCACCACAGAGCAGGTATTATTTGGGTGGTGGATCATTCTCAGCACTGCAGTGACACTGACATGGTGGTGGTGTGTTAGTGTGTGTTGTGCTGGTATGATTGGATCAGACGCAGCAGCGCTGATGGAGTTTTTAAACACCTCACTGTCACTGCTGGACTGAGAGTAGTCCACCAACCAAAAACATCCAGGAAACAGCACCCCATGAGCAGTGTCCTGTGACCACTGATGAAGGTCTAGGAGATGACCAACTCAAAGAGCTGCTAGATGAGCGATCGTCTCTGACTTTACATCTACAAGGTGGATCAACTAAGTAGGAGTGTCTAATAGAGTGGACAGTGAGTGGACACGATATTTAAAAACTCCAGCAGCGCTGCTGTGTCTGATCCACTCATACCAGCACAACAAACACTAACACACCACCACCATGTCAGTGTCACTGCAGTGCTGAGAATCATCCACCATCCAAATAATACCTGCTCTGTGGTGGTCCTGTGTTATATATATATATATATATAAATCTCATTTATAGATTGAACTGGTCACGTCTTTAAGTTGTAACCATAGCAATAATAAATTAGGACACAATATTAAAAGAACAGATGGATGCATATTCCTGGAATAGGTAGGCGTATATTAATAAATAGATATGTTGTCTATTTTTATTCAGCATATTAGCATCATTTGTTCATATAATGCTGGTATTTTGCTGGTATGGTGCTACTGATTTGAATATATAGTGTATAATAATGTACACCGACTAGGCATAACATTATGACCACTGATAGGTGAAGTGAATAACACTGATTATCTCTTCATCACAGCACCTGTTAGTGGGTGGGATATACGGTATTAAGCAGCAAGTGAACATTTTATCCTCAAAGTTGATGTTGGAAGCAGGAAAAATGGGGGAGCGTGAGAATTTGAGCGAGTTTAACAGGGGCCAAATTGTGATGGCTAGACGACTGGGTCAGAGCATCTCCAAAACTGCAGCTCTTGTGGGGTGTTCCCGGTCTTCAGTGGTCAGTATCTATCTAAAGTGGTCCAAGGAAGGAACAGTGGTAAACCGGCGACAGGGTCATGGGCAGCCAAGGCTCACTGATGCACGTGGGGAGCGAAGGCTGGCCCGTGTGGTCTGATCCAACAGACGAGCTACTGTAGCTCAAACTGCTGAAGAAGTTAATGCTGGTTCTGATAGAAAGGTGTCAGAATACACAGTGCATTGCAGTTTGCTGTGTTTGGGGCTGCATACCCTTAGACCAGTCAGGGTGCCCATGCTGACCCCAGTCCACCGCCGAAAGCGCCAACAATGGGCACGTGAACATCGGAACTGGACCACGAAGCAATGGAAGAAGGCGGCCTGGTCTGATGAATCATGTTTTCTTTTACAGCACGTGGATGGCCGGGTGTGTATGCATCGCATCTGTGGGATGTGCTGGACAAACAAGTCCAATCCATGGAGGCTCCACCTCTGAGCTTACAGGAGTTAAAGGATCTGCTGCTAACATCTTGGTGCCAGATACCACAACACACCTTCAGGGGTCTAGTGGAGTCCGTGCCTTGATGGGTCAGGGCTTTATAACTGCTTGACACGCATTTTAAGTCTGGACTGTATCACTGGCTGTGTCTGAGGGACTGAAGGCCTGATGAGGATACACTTCTGTAGAACACAAGGGTTCTCCATACATGTACAGACTGGCTGATGTAAAGATTTGACACCTTGTTGTAGGAGGCGTGTGCTAGCCTGAGGCCTTCCCAGCCAGCAAGGGTGTCATGTGGCAGACAAGGACCCCCAGAGTACACAGGGAACCTGAGTATACACAAAAAGTGCAAAAAAATGGCATGGTCCTTGGTTATTGTATGTTATAATATAGCTCTGTGGTTCTCAACAAAGGGGGTCTAGGCTGCTTAGGGGGCCTCAGTGAGTGTAGACGGGGGTCATGTTGCATTTTGTTGAGAAGAGAAAATAATAATAATACAAAAATGTGTGAGAAAGGAAAATCAGTAGGCTATTGGTGTATATGTCTTGTTATGTCATATAGATACACTGATCAGGCATAACATTATGACCACCTCCTTGTTTCTACACTCATTGTCCATTTTATCAGCTCCACTTACAATCTACAATTCTGACTGTAGTTCATCTGTTTCTCTACATACTTTTTTAGCCTGTTCTTCAATTGTCAGGACCCCCACAGGACCACCACAGAGCAGGTATTATTTGGGTGGTGGATAACTCTCAGCACTGCAGTGACACTGACATCGTGGTGGTGTGTTAGTGTGTGTTGTGCTGGTATGATTGGATCAGACACAGCAGCACTGATGGAGTTTTAAACACCTCACTGTCACTGCTGGACTGAAAATAGTCCACCAACCAAAAATAGCCAGCCAACAGCGCCCTGTGGGCAGCATCCTATGACCATGGATGAAGGTCTAAAAAGTGACCAACTCAAAAAGCAGCAATAGATGACCGATCGTCTCTGACTTTACATCTACAAGGTGGACCAACTAGGTAGGAGTGTCTAACAGAGTGGACACGGTGTTTAAAAACTTCAGCAGCGCTGCTGTGTCTGATCCACTAATGTCAGTGTCACTGCAGTGCTGAGAATGATCCACCACCTAAATAATACCTGCTCTGCAGTGGTCCTGTGGGGGTCCTGACCATTGAAGAACAGGGTGAAAGCAGGCTAAAAAGGTATGCAGAGAAACAGACGGACTACAGTCAGTAATTGTAGAACTACAAAGTGCTTCTATATGGTAAGTGGAGCTGATAAAATGGACAGTGAGTATACAAACAAGGAGGTGGTTTTAATGTTATGGCTGATTGGTGTATATTTTGAACTGCCTATAGCCTACATTGGGTCTTTGAGAATGGACATGTTCTATTTGCCCACTAGTTGTTGATGCAGATCACAAAACCTTTTATCATCCTTGCTAAAAGCATAGGAATAATATCATAACCCTTCTCAAGGGGGTTCCAGAATTTTTTTTAACGCAAGGGGGGCTAAGAGAAGAAAAGATTGAGAACCCCTGATATAGCTTACCCTTATCATGTGTATAAGAGTAACATTCTGAGCAAAGATGAGTTTTAAAAATACTGAATATGAGGTGTCTAGAGAGCTTATTACATCCTTTATGCTTCACTTGGTGCTTGTGTGGCTTATGGAAAAGATAACACAGTCCTTCAAATGGTCCCCTCACACCACTTGCACTGGAAGATAAGCTGCAGCTCTACAAATGACCCTGATGATGATTTATGGTGCTTAGAAGATGCAATGCTTCCAGCAGATGTAATACACTCTCTGTTTACAAAACACCAGACAGACAAGTCTAGTCAGAAGTATGTGGACACTACGCCATTGGCATGTTGGACATCACATTCCAAAATTACGGGTATACACAGTACTGTGCAAAAGGTTTAGGCAATAATGCAAGAAAGCTTTCAAAACTTGAAGTGCTAATTGGTTATTTTTGTCAATTAACAAAATGCAGTGCCGCTCAGGTGGCGCACCAGAACTCATCGGTTCGAAACTCAGCTCTGCCATCCGTCTGGTCTGGGCAGCTACATGAACAACGACTGGCTTGTTGTTAATAAACTAACAATAACTGATGCAATTACGACCTCTGCTGGCTGGTTGATGGCGCCTGCACAGAGTTGGGGTGTGGCTCTCTGTGCACAAAGCTGATCCGCATATGAACTCGTCTTCTGCAGGTGAAAAGATGCAGTCGCACACACAGCGACTTCAGACCCGACTCAGACTCGTTTCAAATGACTCGGACTCGACTCATGACAAAAAATGACTTGTGAACAACAAGAGTTGCTAGCGTCAGCATGTGTTAACATTAGTTACGTGTGACAATTATATATACAGTATATATACTGTATATATATATATATATATATATATATATATATATATATATATATATATATATATATATACTGTATACATATATATATTAATATATATACAGTATATAACCATCTTAACCCGCAACGCACACAATGGGCTTCTGGTGTAACATTTCTCACTTAAAATGGTGGAATACCCTATGTAGTGCACTTCACAGGAACAACTGGGGTGAATGGAACGCTCCTACAAAATTGGCGCTAATGGTTGAAAGACCGCTTTCTGCACCAATCAGACCTTCTGATTTTAATTTTTTAGTAAAAAATGCTGTTATTTGCAGAACTCATCGGTTCGAAACTCAGCTCTGCCATCAGACTGGGCTGAGCGGCTACATGAACAACGACTGACTTGTTGTTCATACAGGATGGGAAGCCTAAGAGGGACCTCATAACTGATGCCATTAGGACCTCTGCTGGCTGGTTGATGGTGCCTGCACAGAGTCGGAGTGTGGCTCTCCATACACAAAGCTGATCCTCATATGATCTCGCCTCGTGCAGGTGAAAAGATGCAGTCGGAGGGGCGTGTGTCAGTCTTGCTCTCCTCAATGAGCAGTACGTTCCAATTCTTCCCAAAGGTTTTCAGTGGGGTTGAGGTCAGGGCTCTGTGCAGGTCACTGGCATTTATCTACACCCAACTCATCAAAGCATAACGACTTTATAGACCTTGGTAGAGTCATACTGGAACAGAAAAGTGCCTTTCCCAGATTATTGCCACAAAGTCGGAAGCGTATAATGACACAGTTGATTCATGTTAGCAATAGTTGTGCCTAAAACACATGAGCCCAATAATCAGGAGGAAAGCCAAACGTCACTTAGCTACATACACCAAAATGCAGTCATGGTTTTTAACATTATGCAATCTTTCGAGGAGAAAATGCAACGTTATAAAGAAGATGACTTTCAACACCATAACCCAAAAGCACATTTGCATTTTTAGGAGATTATATATAAGCTTCAGTGAGTGTCTTAATCTGAAGTCATTCCTCTTCATTAAGGAATCTCCTCGGATATAACACAGAGGAAGCAATGTCACCATTTGCAGCGCCTCTGCCACCCTAAATATCTGATTTCTCTTCCGGGCTATAAACTGATATGGGTCTCGGCTCGAGTGGACGACACACTTCCTTTTTTTATAGCAGACAACTACATTGTCACTGCCGGCAGCAACCTGTCACTTCTGGTCACACAGTCAGAACTATGTTTGCTTGACAAACGCTGAGATCTTCCTGTCTGTCACATATAATACAGACATGCCTGGATCAGTTTACAGCTGTCTCGTCTCAAACGCTACTGAAAGCATATAACAAGACCAGAAGTCATTCTGATCAGGGTCACAGTAGATCAAGAGCCTATTCTGGGATCACTGCGTCTTTAGAAATGCTGCTTGCTAGGTAACAATTAAATAAAATAATGAACAGTGCTTTTGCAACAGACATGTTTGCTGGAAATCAGTCTTAAATTGTAGTCTACACAGGGACTTCAATTTCCAATTCACTACCAAAAAAAACAAAGCATACTTGTCTTAATGTTTTTATAGATAGATAGATAGATAGATAGATAGATAGATAGATAGATAGATAGATAGATAGATAGATAGATAGATAGATAGATAGATAGATAGATAGACAGATAGATAGATAGACAGACAGACAGACAGACAGACAGACAGACAGACAGACAGATATCTTTTATTTGTCATATATACATATACAGGTGTACAGTACAATGAAATTCTTTCTTCGCATATCCCAGCTTGTTTGGAAGCTGGGGTCAGAGCGCAGGGTCAGCCATCATACGGCACCCCTGGAGCAGACAGGGTTAAGAGCCTTGCTCAAGGACCCAACAGTGGCTGCATAGCAGAGCCTGGATTTGAACCGCCAATCTTCTGGTTGATAGCCCAAAGCTCTACCCACTAGGCTACCACTGTCCAAAAAAGAAATAAGAAATAAGCTACCACTTTTATATAGATCTTATCAAATTACTTAAGCAAATACAGTGGTACCTTGAAACTTGACGTCAATTGGTTCTGGGACTGGTGTTAAGTTTTAAAGGCATTGCGTTTCAAGGTATTTTTTTCCCATAAGGATGTTTGGGAAACCTGTTAATGCGTTCCATGGTACCGTGGAACTGCATATATTTTAGGCTAATGTAAAATAATGGGGTTGTTTTTGACACTTATACACTGAAAATAACACAAATATAATATAAAAACACTGAATACAATTGAAAACATTTATAAATCTAATAAAAATACTATAAAAGCTGCACTTTACCTTTACTTCTTTATTGATTCCTTATGCTTCTTAATCGTGGAGATGCTTGACCTTGGAATACTGTATTCCGTTCAGTTAAGACGCAGTATTCCAAGCTCAAGCATCTCCACGGTTAAAAAGCGTAAAGAAACAATAAAGAATTTGAGTTAAACGTCAAGTTTAAGGGTATAAATTTCTCCTCTAAGGGCGTCGAGTTTCAAAGGGGACGTCGAGTTACAAGGTACCACTGTACTTTATCTTGATTAGCATGACAGTGGACCATCCTCGGATCATTTCGCTTAATGTCCGGGGACCTGTCCGGGGTGCTTCCTGCCTTTCGCCCAGTGAACTGTACCCACTGCAACCCTGAATAGAATAAAACAGTCATAAATAAATGAATGAATGATTAAATGTGCCTCTGTAGTTTAAGCACATTCTTAAGTTACCAAATAGTTTGCTTTGAAAATGTAATAAATCCCCGGCCTGTTCAGCCAGTGACACCGCCTGGGCTCATCAGCACATCAGTACTTCCCACAAGCCCTAATTAACTGAAGCCAAACAGTAAAGAAACGAGCAAACACTGGGAAATAGCTATTTGTCTTTCAAACAGTGTAGCATAATGGAAAGCAAATACATTGACATGCCTGGTGTACATCTGGTGATAGTTTCAAACTGTTTGTAACCATACACATCATTCCACAGTCTGCCTTCTAGTTCAGGCTAGAAGCTTAAATAGCAAGATCTTTATGCATAGTTCTGTACTTATTCTAATAGAGGGGAATTAGATGAGCTAGGTTTGATATCTACATTGCTAGATCTTTTATTCATTAGTAATATGCTTTAATGTATTGTTCAGATTTTTTCTGGAATGTTAGAAGTTAATATCTTATTTAATGTTATATTTTAAAGAAATCAGGGGGGTGTTTAATGGCACAGCAGTAGCAAGTGTCTGCCTATCTGTGACAGGTAGTTAGTTTAATTCTCAGCAATATCTAGTCACAGCAATATGTGCAGCAAGCATGTCTTGGAGGAAGCATGTGTTAGCCCTTTGTGTGATTCGTCTTAGCAATAAGTCTAAACACTGTCAATTAAAGTGAGAATACACTGGTACCTTGTAACTCAATTGTCCCCTAAACTCAAAAACGCCCTTCGTTGAGAAATTTGTACCCTTAAACTCAAGGTTTCCCTTAAACTCAAGGTTTCCCTTAAACTCAAGGTTTCCCTTAAACTCAACGTGTTCAGTTTGTTTTTAAAAAATTTACTTATTTAATTTCAACTTAACAATCATCTGCTGCTTTGTTCAGCGCTCGGCTTGAGCGGTGCGGTAAAACGTCATCAAAGTGCGCATATGAGACGAATCTGCATTTGTGTGGAATAACCGTCAGATTCACTCTGAAAGTGTCCACATGTATCTATTTAGCTGGATTTTCCTGCTGTTTCACTTTTAAACTTGTGTTATAGCTCGGGGTTCTGAAATTGTAAGAATCAGCTTTTTATTTTAGTGTTTTTATATTATATTTGTGTTATTTTCAATGTATAAGTGTCAAAAACAACCCTATTATTTTACATAAGGCTAATATAAGTCCACGGGACCATGGAACACATTTAACAGGTTTCCTATACATCCTTATGGAAAAAAATCCATGTTTACTGGAAATTATTATTTATTAGCTAAATAAGCTTCATAGCAGCAGTGTAAAACCCAACACTGGACACACTTTTTTTCTTCTCTTTAACCTTTATGCAGATAATATTATACTAATTAATATATTAAAAAGTATAGACTGGTGTGGGTTTGTAAATATTCTATTTTAAAGCTAAATAAGCTGTGATACCAGTTAAATCTGCACAGAGAAGCTTGTAGAACTAGAACAAATACTCTCATTGTGAATACACTAGGCATTTCTTGCACGTACATAATTAATTCTGGCAGCATGGGGCGGATCAAAATGCCGACCCATATGGTCAGCATGCTGGTCTCTGCCCTGTACAAGCTCCCAGCATTCCCTCGCGCCCTGATGATAGATGGAGTTTCAGAGAACAGCCTAAGGCCCGCTGGCTCTGCAGGGAACTTGGTTTCAAGCCGGATCACTGATGACAACACCGTGATGGTTCAAGCCCTTGATCGGGACGATTATGATGATTCAAGTTCATCTGTGTGATAGGTGTAAGTTACAACATAATTACTGAATGTATGAATGCAAATACATAAATATGTACATACATACGTACATATGTTCTGACAATGCAGTGCAAATTGTGTGCCTTCAACATAAAGGAATATGTTATGAATCCTCTGTATATATTTACAGAGTCTCATTTATTGTTAATTTTATTTTATAAGATAAGATAACACTTTATTGATCCCGAAGGAAATTGCAGAATGTGTGTTAATGTATTTTATTACAGTTTACATATGTATAACAGTGGTCAGTGGTTCTCGACCAGGAGGGGTAAAAAAAATAGTCACCAGAATTGGTTTGGAAAATCTATGGTATAAGCATATGGGAGATATGAAACCTATAGCCTACGTTGGGTCTGCACTGGGTTTATGTTGGGTCTACATTGGGTCTACGTTTGGTTTACGTTGGGGCTACGTTGGGTCTACGTTGGGTATACATTGGGTCTACATTGGGTTTACATTGGGTCTATGTTTGGTTTATGTTGGGGCTACGTTGGGTCTAGGTTGGGTCTATGTTGGGTCTTTGTTGGATCTACGTTTGGTTTACATTGGGTCTACGTTGAGTCCACGTTGGGTCTACGTTGGGTGTACATTGGGTCTGCGTTGGGTCTATATTGGGTCTACGTTGGGTCTACGTTGGGTCTACGTTTGGTTTACGTTGGGGCTACGTTGGGTCTACAATGGGTCTACGTTGGGTCTACATTGGGTCTACATTGGGTCTACATTGGGTCTACATTGGGTCTATGTTGGGTCTATGTTGGGTCTACATTGGGTCTACATTGGGTCTACATTGGGTCTATGTTGGGTCTATGTTGGGTCTACATTGGGTATACATTGGGTCTACGTTTGGTTTACGTTGGGGCTACATTGAGTCTACGTTGTGTCTACATTGGGTGTATATTGGGTCTACATTGGGTCTATGTTGGGTCTATGTTGGGTCTACATTGGGTATACATTGGGTCTACGTTTGGTTTACGTTGGGGCTACATTGAGTCTACGTTGGGTCTACATTGGGTGTATATTGGGTCTACAATGGGTTTACATTGGGTCTACGTTGGGTCTTTGAGAATGGACAATTATTTTTTTAGAGAGCCTAAGAGAACCACTGTTATAAGTAACTATAATAACCATAGTAAGCCCCCCAGTGACATTGATTTATTGCCCAGTTAATCTTCTTCTCTTTCTCATGCAGAAGTAACTAGCCATCAGTGTCAGTTTTAATTACAGCTCTTACACCTGAAGTCCAGTCATAAACCAAAAAATGCAGGGAAGTTCCATCCTAAGCCAATGGCAGGATAATTGCTATAGACATGTCTGATGAATAGCAGCCTGTCTCACAAAGTGTCTTTTCTCATGGGACACATTGAAGCCATCTAATTAAAAGGTCAGTAAAGTTCAGTGCTAAAAGTACGGTGGTGAGATGAAGGTTAATTGCAACATAAATGAAAGTGAAAGTGTCACCTGACGGCCTCACACACGGGTCAGAAAATACATCGCATGTTATGGAACAAACACACCTTTTCATATCCACCAACTGATGTGGAAAGCATTTACAACAAATGTAAGGTTCTTGATGGTGAGGAGATGTAGGAGTGCATCGATTTAAAAAGAAGTGTCCTCTGTATGTGACTGCAATGCAAGCCATGAAGGAGGCTTCTCACTGAGTCCGTGCTGTTTCAAAGAGAAAGCGAGAGAGGTCAGAATGATGAGAGATCACAGAGAGTGAAAACTGAAAGCTGCTCTCAGCAGGGATTCTCGCTGGGCGCTGATAAAGGCTTTGATAGTCATTTAATCGCCGCAGGCCCAACAAAGGTCTCTCACTTCCTGTCTATGAATCATCTTTTTGCATAGCCTACAGGAGATCACTATGAGGGAGTCCCATGACACTGAGACTTTCAGTTAGATGGTAGGAACATTTAAAGCCTCTGACAGGAAACTTCTTGAGGAACTAGCAGGCAAGTCCACTGTCCCATGAGATTATTAGAGGGATAGTGCAGGTAGAATGTTTTAGAGACCAAGTAAGTGCTGATGGTTATATTGGGAGAAGGGTGCTGGGGATGGAGCTGTCAGGCAGGATGACAAGAGGAAGGCCAAAGAGGAGGTTTACGGATATGATGAGGGAGGACATACAGGTGGTTGGTGTGACAGAAGAGTTCAGGACAGGGCAAGATGGAGACGAATGATCCGCTGTGGCGACCCCTCGATAATTTCATTCGGGATAAATAAGGTGTCTATCTATCTATCTATCTATCTATCTATCTATCTATCTATCTATCTATCTATCTATCTATCTATCTATCTATCTATCTAACTAACGGGAACAGCAGAAAGATCATCTTCCCAATGATGCTCTGGGAGACTAATTTCGTTGGTAAGTCACAACCAAGAGCACATTCACTACAGCAGTTAATCCCATTTATTCACATATCCGCTGTGTAGAAACTCTCAAAGCATCAGAAGATATGGATAGTGAGGCCAAATTAGAAAAAAGACATTTGCTGAAATGCTTAATAGTGACAGAATGGTGCCCAGGTGGCGCAGCGGGATATTCCGCTAGCACACCAGCGCCGAGATTCTGAACTCCTCGGTTCGAAACTTGGGTGCCATTTAGCGGGCATTATTGGCAGTGCCTGCAGGGCGGGATGACCGGACTATGTGGGTGGGGTCTTCAAACTCTGTTTAAGGATCCTGATTAGCAGATAGAGAGGTGCCTGTGCAGGATGCATGGGTGAAAAAGTGTTCTAAGTGTGAAAACTAAGTGTGAATGTAGAGTCTGTGAGACTAATGCATCTGTGGGAATGATAACTGAACAATGGAAACAATATATTAATAAAAAATGTTAATAACCAATGTCAGATCCAACACAAGTGGCTTGGTGGTTAGCACTGTTGCCTCACAGCAAATAGAGCAGTCCGCGTCCTTTCTGTGTGGGTTAAACTGGAGATTGCCCGTGATCTTTGACATTGTAAATATGTGTAAAACTGCATTTAATTCCTAATAAACAAACAAACAAGTACAGTAAATTAGGCAAATGTATTATTGTGTTAAGAAGTGGCCACCAAAAGTGCTGTATCAATGATTTAAAAATCAGATATTTCGAAGAAAACATATTGTTCATTCCTTGTAAATAATATAATTTAATCAATTTAATTTCTCAACCAGTCTAGACAGCAAATGCACCCAACTGCAGAATTGTTAGATTCTAATCCTGGAGGGCACAGCACTGCAGAGTTTAGCTTCTACCTCATTTAACACACTCCGATCTGCTCATCAGCAGATTATCAAGGCCCTCATCTGCATCTCAGATGAGGAAAAAAACAGCTATGGCCCTCCGGGACCTGGGTTTCACCCCCCGCCGCCTTAAAGCTCTAATAACGAATTGCTGAAATAACCAAGATTAGATTTGGGTTAGGGAGCACATAACAACACGTGCTGCAATGGCTGGGTTGCTGCAAAGAACCGATGTATTGAAAATATTCAGTCATTGTGAATTGATACTAATGCCTAAAGTATTTGTGCATTTGTATTCTGCATGTTGCAAGTTCTTATTTAGAAAAAAAGGCACATTTATGCCCTGTTACACAACTAATACTTACAATGCCTAGTAATTTTCAGCTCTAGGAACATTTACACACAGTTAATGTTCCTTTATTAAGCCAGGATGTAAGCTTTTACATTTAGATTGTATTTTTAATCTATAACTTTGGGTTGTATTACAGGGCAGGAATTCAATACTTGCTTAGCTGAAATTCTCAGAGGAAATGTGCCTGTACCACACCTACATCTTATTCAGACAAAATCCATCTGGTTCAGTCATCAGCAACTCTGTTTTTCTCCTCAAAAGCAACGTTTCTTCTGGAAAGCTCATCATATACAGCATTAGAAAGTACATTCTCCTTGGTATGTTACATACACATGGCCTAAAAACATTAACCTTAAGTGGTTATGTAGATTAAGTAGAGGAGTTTTAAATATATGGTTAAAAGAAACAAACAACTTAGTTGTTTATTCTTGCTCAGCATTATGCATCATCTCATTAATGAGCATTAACAGGAGTGCTTCGGTTTCAGACACAACAAAAGCTTATAAAATGTCTGACTCAGTCACCGCTCATTACCCGAACCCTTTTCTCAAGCCCCAAGTATGATGAGAATTTGAAATCCAAATAAAGCCCTTATCCAAGATCAGGCTGGGTCACAGAGCTGAAATTATAAGCAGCTAGCTGCTGCATCAAAACATCTGATGTTTCTCTTGGTTTTTCCATTTGCTAATAAGAGTTTATTTAAAATATGACACTGATATTCAAGTGATCCAATACATCAAAGTTCAAGTTTTATCATTCAAAGCCATAAACAGAGATCCGTAGGGTATGATGTTGGAAAGTTGAAGTAGAGCTTGAAAGAGACAGCCAACTATTAAACTTAGCTCATGTTGCTAACCTGATCTGGTTTCTCCTTTAGGAACATCAACAGGATTTGCTAACTTCTCCACAAAGGTGGATGACAAACCACAATAATTAAATCACTATCTATTCCACTATTTATTATTATAGGGACCCTGATACTTATCCACAAAGAACTGAGGTGGTTACAGGCTTTTATGTCAACCAGACAGAAACTTAATTAGTTGATTCATCAAATCGACTGATCAGTCATGTGAAGACCAAGATCAACTAAGGGTAATCCCTTTTGGTTTAATCCAATCTTTAACATTTATAGTGTTAATAATGTGTAAGTAAAATACTAAATAAGTGATCAAATCAAATTACTGTGATTTCTGACTTTGTTTGTTTGTTTATTAGGATTTTAACGTCATGTTTTACACTTTGGTTACAATTATGACAGGAACGGTAGTTACTCATTACACAAGATTCATCAGTTCACAAGGTTATATAGAACACAGTCATGGACAATTTTGTATCTCCAGTTCACCTCACTTGCATGTCTTTGGACTGTGGGAGGAAACCGGAGCTCCCGGAGGAAACCCACACAGACACGGGGAGAACATGCAAACTCTACACAGAAAGGACCCGGACCGCCTCACCTGGGGATCGAACCCAGGACCTTCTTGCTGTGAGGTGACAGTGCTACCCACTTAGTCACCGTGCTGCCCCTGACTTTAAGTAGCTACTCAGGTTTGTCATGCTGCTGTACTGCAGTGAACTCCATCAGCGCTGCTGTGTCTGATCCACTCATACCAGCACAACACACACTAACACACCACCACCATGTCAGTGTCACTACAGTGCTGAGAATGACCCACCACCCAAGTAATACCTACTCTGTAGTGGTCCTGGGAGAGTCCTGACCATTGAGGAAAAGCATGAAAGGGGGATAACAAAGCATACAGAGAAACAGATAGACTACAGTCAGTAATTGTAGAACTACAAAGTGCTTCTATATGGTAAGTGGAGCTGATAAAATGAACAGTAAGTGTAGAAACAAGGAGGTTTTAATGTTATGGCTGATCGGTGTATAATGGCAATACATTAACTCAGCCTCCTGGTTGGGCTTTCAGTGGAAGACCAGCAGTGGTTCCGTGCCTGAATTAAACTGATTTTTCCTATTTAAGAGCCAGCTCTTTTCAGCAGGAATGCGTAAATTAGTTCCAGATGAGGTACCAGCACAAGTACTGTGTTGAAAAGGTCATCGTCGTTGTGTCAAATCAGTTAGTGTGTTGTATTTGGGTAGGGTTAAATCAAGTTCATGTACAGTGTATCACAAAAGTGAGTACACCCCTCACATTTCTGCAAATATTTCATTATATCTTTTCATGGGACAACACTATAGACATGAAACTTGGATATAGCTTAGAGTAGTCAGTGTACAGCTTGTATAGCAGTGTAGATTTACTGTCTTCTGAAAATAACTCAACACACAGCCATTAATGTCTAAATAGCTGGCAACATAAGTGAGTACACCCCACAGTGAACATGTCCAAATTGTGCCCAAATGTGTCGTTGTCCCTCCCTGGTGTCATGTGTCAAGGTCCCAGGTGTAAATGGGGAGCAGGGCTGTTAAATTTGGTGTTTTGGGTACAATTCTCTCATACTGGCCACTGGATATTCAACATGGCACCTCATGGCAAAGAACTCTCTGAGGATGTGAGAAATAGAATTGTTGCTCTCCACAAAGATGGCCTGGGCTATAAGAAGATTGCTAACACCCTGAAACTGAGCTACAGCATGGTGGCCAAGGTCATACAGCGGTTTTCCAGGACAGGTTCCACTCGGAACAGGCTTCGCCAGGGTCGACCGAAGAAGTTGAGTCCACGTGTTCGGCGTCATATCCAGAGGTTGGCTTTAAAAAATAGACACATGAGTGCTGCCAGCATTGCTGCAGAGGTTGAAGACGTGGGAGGTCAGCCTGTCAGTGCTCAGACCATACGCCGCACACTGCATCAACTCGGTCTGCATGGTCGTCATCCCAGAAGGAAGCTGACGCACAAGAAAGCCCGCAAACAGTTTGCTGAAAACAAGCAGTCCAAGAACATGGATTACTGGAATGCCCTGTGGTCTGACGAGACCAAGATAAACTTGTTTGGCTCAGATGGTGTCCAGCATGTGTGGCGGCGCCCTGGTGAGAAGTACCAAGACAACTGTATCTTGCCTACAGTCAAGCATGGTGGTGGTAGCATCATGGTCTTGGGCTGCATGAGTGTTGCTGGCACTGGGGAGCTGCAGTTCATTGAGGGAAACATGAATTCCAACATGTACTGTGACATTCTGAAACAGAGCATGATCCCCTCCCTTCGAAAACTGGGCCTCATGGCAGTTTTCCAACAGGATAACGACCCCAAACACAACTCCAAGATGACAACTGCCTTGCTGAGGAAGCTGAAGGTAAAGGTGATGGACTAAACCCAATTGAGCACCTGTGGCGCATCCTCAAGTGGAAGGTGGAGGAGTTCAAGGTGTCTAACATCCACCAGCTCCGTGATGTCATCATGGAGGAGTGGAAGAGGATTCCAGTAGCAACCTGTGCAGCTCTGGTGAATTCCATGCCCAGGAGGGTTAAGGCAGTGCTGGATAATAATGGTGGTCACACAAAATATTGACACTTTGAACACAATTTGGACATGTTCACTGTGGGGTGTACTCACTTATGTTGCCAGCCATTTAGACATTAATGGCTGTGTGTTGAGTTATTTTCAGAAGACAGTAAATCTACACTGCTATACAAGTTGTACACTGACTACTCTAAGTTATATCCAAGTTTCATGTCTATAGTGTTGTCCCATGAAAAGATATAATCAAATATTTGCAGAAATGTGAGGGGTGTACTCACTTTTGTGATACACTGTACATACTAAGACTCCTCATTAATATGTATTTACTTTAGTATTGTGATAGTCATTTACATTTACATTTTCAGCATTTAGCAGACGCTTTTATCCAAAGCGACTTACACAATGAGCGGAACACGATGAGCAATTGAGGGTTAAGGGCCTTGCTCAGGGACCCAACAGTGGCAACTTGGTGGTGGCGGGGCTTGAACTGGCAACTTTCTGTTTACTAGTCCAGTACCTTAACCACTGAGCTATCACTGGCCCACTGGTCATATCACTGGTCATAAAAAAAACCTAACCATCAGCGTGTTGGACATCCAGGACCAAAACCATGAGCATTAAAGGATACATCTGTAACAGCCTCCACTCTTCTAGGAAAGGCTTTTCACGAGATTGTTGAAGTGTGTCAGCAGTAATTTGTGCCTTTTCACTCAGAGAAGCATTTGTGAGGTCAAGCACCGATGCTCTACAGAAAGGTCTGGCTCATAAACCCTGGTCCAGTTCATCCATGCATGGAAATGATTAACTTGTTACAGTTAACATATAACTGACATAGAAGTCATTCATCAGTTTAACACACCCTCACACGCCCTCAGTGTGCATATGCCAGCTATGTGTACCATGTATAGTAAATTCAAAAATGGAAGCTGGTTTGTGTCAGTATGGAGTCCGACTGCATGTTAAACTCATCATATGTAGATCTAACAAGTATCATATCCTAGCATAAACCCTCCACTGCTGACTGAGGAGCTTCGCAATTGACACACGCCCACTCCATCACCATCACGCGTGTAGTACCGACTGCATCTTTTCACCTGCACGAGGCGAGTTCATATGCGGATCAGCTTTGTGCACTGATAAGCATTATTCCACAACTCTGCGCAGGCGCCTTCAATCAGCCAGCAGAGGTCGCAATTGCACCAGTCATGAGGAACCCAGGTCCGGCTCATCCCACCCTGTGAACAACAGCCAATCGTTGTTCACGTGGCTGCCCAGTCCAGTCGGATGGCGATGTATTTGAAATCCCAGCTCTGGTGTGCAAGCGTATTTTACTGCTAGCAACCCGAGTGGTGTAACTGCATTTTTTTAACGACCAATGGGTAACTTTTTTGAATGAAGTAATAATCTGTAAATAAAGTTTGATAGATTATTTTGACATTGGCGAGACATAAGGAAACATAACTGCACATTGACTGTAGGAGGTGCTCTTTTATTTTCAATTGCTCTTGTGTAAATTATAAGGGCATAGAGACCAGATCTGATATACGGCAGATCCCCCCCACTATGCTACACTAGCAAACAGAACAGGTAGATCACAAAACGCAACACACTAAACAAAAATGGTCAGTACAAATACATAAATACAAACACAAAATGCATCATACGTCACATGATAACAAACACAACTATTTACAAAAACGCTCCCCACCCTATTCCAACCATTAAACATGTTTTAACCCTTATTAATGTTTCGGGCGCCTGCATCGTTGGATACCGCGTCCCCATGGCTTATGATGTATTATAATGGGAGGCACCCTTGCCTTTCTATGATGGTGAGCTGGCCGCTCGCTACATAATGTTATTTTGATAACATTTTCTTCGTTTAATATATACATTTTAAAAAATCAATCCAACACCTGGGGGCGGCACGGTGGGCAGCACTGTTGCCTCACAGCAAGAAGGTCCTGGGTTCGATCCCCAGGCAGGGCTGTCCGGGTCCTTTCTGTGCGGAGTTTGCATGTTCTCCCCGTGTCTGCGTGGGTTTCCTCCGGGAGGTCCGGTTTCCTCCCACAGTCCAAGAACATGCAGTCAGATTAATTGGAGACACTGACTTGCCTTATAAGTGTGTGTATATATGTGTGTGTGTGTGTATGTGTGTCTGCCCTGTGATGGACTGGCAGCCCCCCCCCCCCCCCCCCCTGTGACCCTAATTGGATAAACGGATGAGAAAATGAATGAATGAATGAATCCAACACCTGAAATCATTATGTGCTGAATACAAATATTAAACCTACTACTATGCAATAACAAATGAAATCTGAAAGGAGACAAATTCACTAAACATTTTGTACTATAGACAATGACAAATTAAAGGAAAGAATTAACACATAGAGACACATAATGTGTGCAGATACTATGCATGATATTATGCTGATGCTGGCTTGGTTTGGGTTCACTTCCCCCAGGAGAAAAAAGCATTACAGCAAATCAATAAACATTGTTCCAGCTAATAATCTGATCAATATGATGGAACCTTTTGTATGCTAATGGGAAAAGCCTCAGATCAAAGCAATGTCTGTTATTTAATTATAAGAACTACTTATATCACCTTTTCTACTTTGGGAATTCATTTGTTTCAGCAAAAACAATGACTAACAGGTGTAATAGATCAATTGTATAAAGGAAAACAGTTTAGGGAAGGCCTTTTCCTGTTCCAGCATGACAACCGCTGTGCACAAAGCGAGGTCTATAAAGACATGAAGAAAATCTCGGTTTAAAGAAACTCAAGTGGCCGGCACAGGGCCCTGACCTCAGCTCCACTGAAAAGCTTTGGATTGAACTGGAACATCAATTAACATGCTTTTCTGACTTAACAGGCACAAATTCCCACAGAGATATTACAAAGTGTTGTGAGAAGCCTTCTCAAAAGAGTGGCTGAATAGATCACATAGCGGTCACTCTATTTTAAATACCATTTGGTTTAGAAATGGGATGTCCAGGCCACTCAGGTGGCGCAGCGGTAAAAACACAAGCTAGCACGCACAAATACATCGTATCGAGTCTCAGTTCTGCCATCCGGCTGGGCTGAGCGGCCACATGAACAACAATTGGCTCGTTGATCAGATAGAGGTGGGGTAGTAGTAAGCCGGACAGGGTCTCCTCGTAACTGATGCACTACGACCTCTGCTGGCTGATTGATGGTGCCTGTACAGGGACGGGGAAGGAGTGTGTTGATCAGGGTGTGTCTCTCCGTACACAGGGCTGATCCGCATTAGCACTTGCCTAGTGCAGGTGAAAAAATGCATACGGCTGCTGCCCACGTGTCGGAGGGGGCGTGGGTTAGCTTCGTTCTCCTCAATAAGAGCGGGGATAGGCATTAGTGGAGAGGAAGCATGACGCAATCGGGCAATTGGGTGCGCTAAAAGTTGAGAGAAAAAGGGGAGAAAATGCATAAACAAAAATACAAAAAAAAGAAATGGGATGTCCAACAAGCTCATGGTCAGGTGTCCAAAAACATTTGGCAGAAGGATCGGAATCAACAGGCAATTTGTCCTATTGTTTTTGTACCACACATTTTCTAAAAGCCAACAAAGAAATTAGAATTGGCGTAGTGGCAGACCAGCACAAGATAATCACAGTTTTCAGCAGTCGCACCAGACGTCTACCAGACGTCTACACCTACCACTTTAAATGAAAAGTTCTGGGTTAATCAGCTTGTTCCCACCATAGTACTGTTACGGTGTTAGAGTAAGCAGTCTAACATGAAAACAATACAGCTCATTTTAAAACTTTAGTCTTGCAGCATTTGGACTTGTGACTTGTATAAGAACAAACACATTGTGAAAAATTCATGTCATACCTTCTCTCCTTTCCATTCCCATTTAGTCTCTGGGTTGGCTTATGTTGCCTGGGAGAAAGCACAGCCAGTTGTCTCGCAATCTGACACAACTACCATTTGAAGCAGGTTTAATCAGGTGAATCAGGTTAATGAGTTTCACGTGGAATACTTAAACATTAAAAAGCATGCCAAGATGAATTCAGATAAACTTGTGACTAGAATCATACAAGCGGAATGCAGCGATCTTTGACGAGGACAAGAGCACTTTATTCCCTTTCTTCTTTCTCTCCCACGCTCTTTGTTAAACTAAATAATGAATGAACGCTCAGCGTTCAAGAAGTGCTTTGAAAGTAAGGGAGTAAAGGGCTTAGGGGGTGGGGCATACGGTTGTGGGGGTATGGGTATGCATAAATCATGCACAATACATAAAGCAGCAGTCAGGCATAAGTTTGTGGTTGCCCATTTACAATACACATATATAAGATTGTCTTGTTTGCTTTTCTGCCTGTTCACATTTTAGAGTCGATAAAAGTGAGGTACTAAAACTACAGGACCACAGTTTACTGAAGACAAAAAATTCTAGAAATTAGAAACTAAAACCTAAAACCAAAGAAAAATAAAAAGATAAAATAAATAGGAAAAATATTTTTGTTTTTATAAAAAACAAAATTAAAAATTGTTTTTTATTTATTTATATTATATCTATTAATTTTATATTTATTTTAAAATTATATCTATTATTTATAAAAATAATTATAATAATTATTATTCCTAATATTATTATAATATAATAATATTGTATCATTACTATATAATAATAATAATAAAAAAATAAAAATGCAACTGTAAATATTTCTTATAAATAAAACTTGTTTAATTTATTATTAGTATTATATATATTAATATATTTATTAAGAAATTTATTATTACTATCATTATTATTATTATTATTAATAATAATTATAATAGGGTGGCACGGTGGGTAGCACTGTCGCCTCACAGCAAGAAGGTCCCAGGTTCGATTCCCATGTGGGGAGGTCCAGGTTCTTTCTGTGTGGAGTTTGTATGTTCTCCCCGTGTCTGTCTGGGTTTCATCCAGGAGCTCCGGTTTCAGTCCAAAAAACATGCAGTCAGGTTAATTGGAGACACTGAATTGCCCTATAGGTAAATGGATGTGTGTGTGTGTGTGTGTGTGTGTGTGTGTGTGTGTGTGTGTGTGTGTCTGCCCTGCAATGGACTGGCGCCCCGTCCAGGGTGTTACTGTGTGCCTTGTGCCCATTGAAAAGCTGAGATAGGCTCCAATGCCCCCTTCCCACGACCCTAATTGGATAAGTGGTTAAGAAAGTGAGTGAGTAAATTATTATAATAGTTATTATTATTATTATTATTATTATATACTATATTATTACTATAGAATAATAAGAGAAAAAAATAATAATGCTTCACTAAAAAGTAAAACTAAAATTTAAGTAACAACTGCAAATATTACTTACAAATAAAACTAATCAAATCATGAAATCATCATTTTAATGCTCTAGTATGTCATGTCTACCTCACAGAAAACAGTGAAAAAAACTGACAGAATGCTAATCCTCTTTTACTATGTACTATGTTCCATGATTCAAAACACACACATACAACTGGAGTGTGAAGATCAACGGATAAAAACTTGGCTACGAATGAAAAGACTGTGACTCTGCAGACTGAAGGGAACTACACTGATAACAGAATTACTTCCACAACAGTTGGAAAGTCAGCCCCGGTATTATCAATGGCTCCGGAAGCCTGTGTTCTTAGCTTTTATTACCAATCTGGTAGCGTACAACTGCTCATTAAGCCAGACATGGTCTGATTCCTGTCTGATTAAAGGTTCCAGTCTGCTTCTGGTCTGTGCTTATCTTTCTGTGTCAATAAGTAAAGGGAACAACAGTGCAGAAGGGTAGGATGTTGCTCTTATTGTCAAAATGACTTCCAAAAGGTCTTGATATATAGTAATGTAAGGTTTCATTACAACACTGTCAGTTTTTTTGACATGAATAAATAGTGGAACAGCATCTAGAGTTGGTTTAACACAGTTTTTTTGTGTCCAGTGTTACAAAACTAGGTTCTGGACCCACCCTGACAAACATAAAGCCATAACTAAAGGATAAATTAATAATATTTATTTATTTATCTGGAAAACATAATGATACCCTTGGATCAATAAATGTTTTGGTATAAATAGTATGAATCCATACTAAAAGGGGTGTCAGCCATAACATTAAAACCACCTCCTTGTTTCTACATTCACTGTCTATTTTATCAGCTCCACTTACCATATAGAAGCACTTTGTAGTTCTACAAGTACTGACTGTAGTCCATCTGTTACTCTGCATGCTTTGTTAGCCCCCTTTCATGCTGTTCTTCAATGGTCAGGACTCTCCCAGGACCACTACAGAGCAGGTATTATTTAGGTGGTGGATCATTCTCAGCACTGCAGTAACACTAACATGGTGGTGGTTTGTTAGTGTGTGTTGTGCTGGTATGAGTGGATAAGACACAAAAATGCTGATGGAGTTTTTAAACACCTCACTGTCACTGCTGGACTGAGAATAGTCCACCAACCAAAAATATACAGCCAGCAGCGCCCCGTGGGCAGCGTCCTGTGACCACTGATGAAGGTCTAGAAGATGACCAACTCAAACAGCAGCAATAGATGAGCGATCGTCTCTGACTTTACATCTACAAGGTGGACCAACTAGGTAGGAGTGTCTAATAGAATGGACAGTGAGTGGACACGGTATTTAAAGACTCCATCAGCACAACACACACTAACACACCACCACCATGTCATTGTCACTGCAGTACTGAGAATGATCCACCACCTAAATAATACCTGCTCTGTGGTGGTCCTGTGGGGGTCCTGACCATTGAAGAACAGAGTAAAAGCAGATTTAAAAAGTATGTAAAGAAAAAGACGGACTACAGTCAGTAATTGTAGAACTACAAAGTGCTTCTATATGGTAAGTGGAGCTGATAAAATGGGCAGTGAATGTAGAAACAAGGAGGTGGTTTTAATGTTATGGCTGATCAGTGTATGTACAACCCAATCAACTCAGGGACCTAACAGTGGCAACCTGGGAGACGTAGGGCTTGAAGAAGTGACTTTCTGATTACTAGTCCACCACTTAACCACTGATCTTCTCCTGCCCCATGCATTAACATAGTTATTATAGGTACTGGTAGTATTTATATGGTGCCTTGTAATGAACATGTTCCATCCAAAACTGGCACAACAGAAGACATTTTTGGAACTACACATTTCCAGGGTCATGGGTTTGATCCTTGCATGCTGTTACTCCCTGTGTGGAGGTTGCTTTGTTGTCTGCATCGTTACCTGTGCACTCATGCATGGTCCCCCCACCTACCAAGTTGTACTTAAGCTTGAATAATTAAGTCATACTTAATGACTGGGAACAAAGCTGGTGTCCCAGTTTTCTGTACATATGATCTAGAGAGTTGTTTTAAGTTGATATGGTGATGCTGTGCTGCTTTTTCCTCTGTCTGTCCGAACATCTGAGTCTCTTGCTGTCTTCAAAAAACGATTAAAAACCCACCTCTTTACTAAGCACTTAAGCTGACTTGTACTTATTTACTAACATTTTTTTTTCCATTTAAAAAACAAACAAAAAAAAACACTGGTTCTAACAGGTTTTAGCAGATTTGGGTTCTTCGACTGTTGTTTACTAAAACTTGAGAAATGAAATGTTTACTCTAGAAGCACTTCTGTAAGTCGCTCTGGATAAGAGCGTCTGCTAAATGCTGAAAATGTAAAATGTAAATGTAAATGCTTTAAGGACCCAGGTTTGTTCCTCAGATTCACTGTTTGTATTAAGTTTGGCATGTGTTTCCTCCTTGTACTCTCGTTCTCTATGTTCTGTTCACTTCTATGGAAAACCTCTTGGTTAAAAGGTTACTCTAAATTGACCTAAGTTATGAATGTGCGTGTGCAGTGTTTTGTGATGTACTGCCTACCTGTTTTTGTGTATTTCAGCATTGTTCCTAGCGGCAAAACTGTCATTTATTTGCATAAACATTAGAGCTGTTTTTCAAGTGTGGTGAGGGTAAAGAATGTTGTTAGTCTTGAATCTATTATGGTTATGAGTGTACATTTGCATAAGTACTAAGAGGATGAATAAGATGTAATCTGGCGTTTTTGCCATGGGCCACCACTTGCAACAGGCCCCACTTTTTTTTGCACCCCCTTTCTGAACTGTCAGTAGTTAAACCGTTGCTATTCAGAGCTCCGGTGATGTGCACATATACACCTTATCTACTTAAATATCCACTTACTTACTATATAGAAGCACTTTGTAGTTCTACAATTACTGACTGTAGTCCATCTGTTTCTCTGCCTACTTTTTTAGCCTGCTTTCACCCTGTTCTTCAATGGTCAGGACCCCCACAGGACCACCATAGAGCAGGTATTATTTGGGTGGTGAATGATTCTCAGCACTGCAGTGACAATGACATGAGGCTGGTATGAGTGAATCAGACACAGCAGCGCTGCTGGAGTTTTTAAATACCATGTCCACTCACTGTCCACTGTATTAGACTGATGGCTGGATATTTTTGGTTGGTGGACTATTCTCAGTCCACCAGTTACAGTGAGGTGTTTAAAAACTCCATCAGCATTTCTGTGTCTTATCCACTCATACCAGCACAACACACACTACCACACCACCACCATGTCAGTGTCACTGCAGTGCTGAGAATGATTCACCACCCAAATAATACCCACTCTGTAGTGGTCCTGGGAGAGTCCAGAGCATTGAAGAACAGCATGAAAGGGGGCTAACAAAGCATGCAGAAAAACAGATGGACTACAGTCAATAATTGTAGAACAACAAAGTGATTCTAAATGGTAAGTGGAGCTGATAAAATGGACAGTGAGTGTAATGTTATGGCTGATCAGTACATCTGGTCGAATAATAAGCATTCTGATTCTGATAGAATGCAGATGACAATTCGTATCAAGGTAAAGTAGATACTGAGGATTAATGGATGTGTATTCTACACCCTATCTTCCTAAATTGTGTATTTCACATATCATTAGGTGCATTACACTACACATTTTGTCATTATCTGTAGCAGAATAACTTTGTTAATGACACAACCCATGTACTTATAAACCTGATGTGTTTTGATTTCCCATTTTGCAAAAAAAAAGAGCTGCACATAATGAAGTATGAAAATGAAAACAGAAGAAAGGTGGTTTGCATTAGCAACACGGTTTAGTGTCGGTACACCAGGGAGAACATTTGTATGTAACACCAGGCTTTTGGAGCTGTAAATTAAACTAAGAAAACGCTTCAGCTGAGGTGAAATGCAAAGCAGCTCTCATTTTGACTTTCTGATCACATGTACCATGACTGGAGGCATTTCAGCTACAAAAACAATTCACTTCAATTTCATTAATCATTGTTTTTAACTAAAGACATGATCATTCTGTATTTAATAACGTGCAGTGGGTGGGTAGGTGAATGGATGACGTTGTTTCTACATTCATCTACATTTACAGCATTTAGCAGATGCTTTTATCCAAAGTGACTTACAGTACTGTGACAGTATATTGTCTAAACAACTGAGGGTTAACGGTCTTGCTCAAGGGCCCAACAGTGGCAACCTGGCAGTGGTGGGGCTTGAACCTGCAACCTTCAGATTACTAGTCCAGTACTAGGCTACAACTGGTATGTATCAATTAACTGACAGGTATTTTAGGCGTACAAACATAGACACAACTATATTAATATTAATGCAGTTTGTGTACCTCTGTATTTCTTCTAAGACAATACAGACGCTCCATGGGTTGATTTGTTTATACATGTATGTATTAGCAATAGGTCTGGCTGAAACACCTGAAGGTGTCCTGGGGTGTCCACATGTTTGGCCATATATTGTACTTCAGTGGCAATAGAAGCAGTGTAATGTGGTGCATTTTATGCAAAAGCATTTTTCTTTTCATGGCAAGTGACATGAAAAAGACAAACTGATTATGAATGACCAAATGCTATAAAGCAGCCCACAGTCTTAGAATGAATCAAGAACTATGAAAATAAAACAGGTACAGACATGATATGACTAAGGCCCTACATAATTCAAGCCATGAAATGAGCCTTTTCCTGTGTAATACGCAATTTGCTGTGAAATTTGAAGGGGCGGCATGGTGGCTCGGTGGGTAGCACTGTCGCCTCACAGCAAGAAGGTCCTGGGTTTGATCCCCAGGTGGGGCGGTCCGGGTCCTTTCTGAGTGTAGTGTGTATGTTCTCCCGTTTCTGCGGGTGCCTGTTCTCCCCGTGTCTGTTTCCTCCAGGTGCTCCGGTTTCCTCCCACAGTCCAAAGACATGCAAGTGAGTCTAAATTGTCCATGACTGTGTTCGATATAACCTTGTGTGAACTGATGAACCTTGTGTAATGAGTAACTACCGTTCCTGTCATGAATGTAACCAAAGTGTAAAACGACGTTAAAATCCTAATAAACAAACTGTGAAATGTAAGGTTTATGTTTAGCGATTTAACACCTCACGTTTGCTGGTTAATTTGCTCTATGAAGCGGTCCTAGCAATCCTACGGCAATTCAGTTAGCAATTGGTTAGTCGAAATGTCAAAGTCTAAAGCAGCTAAAACATGACTTAGGTAACCGAGTTGGAAAACTCCCAACTAATTCTGTGGATGCAGAGTGTCCACGCAGAGTGTCCACAGAGGGGGGTGTTTCAAAACATGGACGAGAATTTTCGTTTTGGAGACTAGGTTTACATTCAACTGTTAAGTTGCTGGCCATGCTGTGTATTGCACCTTCCATTTATTCTATCATTAATTTTATGAGTTTAATGTAATAACTACCGTAAAATGATATGAGTGAGTAAATAAACTTAATAAATAAATAAATAATAAATAATAATAAATAAATAATAAATTTAATAAATAAATCAATAATAAATAAATCAATAAAAAGCCAAGCCAGAGAAAGAACAAGTGAACAATGAAGCTTTGTTCTCTTCAGTCTGATATTATCTGATATTATAATGTTTCCTATTTAAGCAAGACTCAGCAGCTCTAAAAAGCATAGCACGAAAAGTAACAAGAAGAAGTGCAGAGTGTAGAGTGAAAACCTGTCCAACTAACAGAAGTAGTTCAGGTAAAACGGATTAGTGTGGATTAAGTGAAGAGATTTATAGAAAAGGAAGTTTTTACTCGTGGTGGGATTGTTACGATAGAGAGAGTGCTCTTTAAGTGCTTGACAGCTTTTAGGACAGTTGAAAGCAGAGAGGGAAGAAAAGCTCTAAAAGAGTCTTAGTGTCGGCTTTCACTAGAGCTAAAAATACAGACTGTTCACCAGCTCAGATGAGCTACTACAGTTTAGAGACCAGACCAAGGGTTTACGAAAGGGTTGCATGTGTGAAAAAGCATGTACATTTCTGCACTCTGGCAGATGTTCCTATCAGCGTCAATCGTAAACTGTGAGCTTTGTGAAACTAAGTTGACACTAGAATGACATCAGCTTTATCCAAAACAAGGTCGTGGTGGGTCTGATTCATTGGGCGAAAGGTAGGAAACATCCTGGACAGGTTGCCAGTACATTACAGGGCAAACACACACAATCACACACAATCACACACACACACACTTACACTCATGGCAATTTGGTATCTCCAGTAAACCTGACTACATGTCTTTGGACTGTGGGAGGAAACCGAAGCCCTGGAGGAAACCCACACAGACACTGGGAGAACATGCAAACTCCACCTGGGAACTGAATCAAACCCAGGACCTCCTTGCTGTGAGGCAACAGTGCTACCCATCGAGCCACCTTGCCACTTTACTATGTGATTAATTAAACCTACGAAGTCTATGAAAAACATAAAGTGCTTTGGAAAAACAGCTATAAGGCATAAACCAGTGCCTACCAACCAGCTAATCCAGCATTAAACCAGCTCTGCCCAAAATAAGTCTATAGACCGGTCCAGACTTTGTATGTTTGTGAGGCTTGCTTAATTAATTTTAGTTTAATACTCGTGTTATCATTATATTACCCTGTGCTGTGTGTAGAACTCATCATAGCTACCAAGAAATTTACCACAGATAATAAACTCATTTACATATTGCTTATGACTCTCTATTATGTGATTTTCACTTATTTATTTTAAATCACCACAAAACACCCACTAACTACAAAATATATTACACTGTCATTTTTAATTGAATATGTAAGCAAATCAGAGCTGAAAAGAACAAAATAATAAAAAATATGATCACATTATTTACATTTAGTCCATTTAGCAGACGCATTTATTCAAAGAAACTTACAGTACTGTGGCAGTATATTATCTAAGCAATTGAGGGTTAAGAGCCTTGCTCAAGGGCCCAACAGTGGCAACCTGGCATTGGTGAAGCTTGAACCAGCAACCTTTTAAATACTAATCTAGTATTTTAACCACTAGGCTACAACTGCCCTGTATTATAAAGCCGATGACTTCTGGCTATACCTTACGCTGTCCTAATATAGGCTTCCTTTTCAGCCTGCACACACTTTACCCTCTGAAGCCAATGTCCACTGAGCTATGAAGGAAAATGTTGCTTTATATACTACTGCATGAACATAGATATAAAAACAAACATAAATATAGAGTTTCCGCCTGCTTACAGTGAAATAGAGTAGTGGAACATTCCACAGTAGTTGCATTACTAGTTTATGGGTCCCATCTGAGGCTGTGGTTTGAGCTGGTAGATGCTGATTTTGTGTAACCATGTGTTCCAGCAATGTAGTTGTCCAAAACAACATCAGGGATTCATCTAGAAATGTACAAATGCATTACTAGAAAGATGAGTCTGTGCTGCACATCAGCACAACATTAGCGTAGGAATAAATAGTGTAAATTTAGCAAGTCTTATATAGACGTCTTACACACTACAGAGCCTCCCATCAAAGTCTGGACACCCATTTAAAATTCTGTCTAGCTGTTTAGAGATAAGACTACATACATTTTAAACTTCCTATTTCACTTTGTCAGCGGTTTGTTTTCTTTAAGTTTGTTACTACCTGAATTAAAGCCATTGAATCAGCTTTACTGCTACCACTGTATGAAGACTGTCTTAAAAAAACACTTAAAACAGTGTAACTGTGTAGTTTTTCTGTATGATATGATTAAAGTTAAAAGGAATAAGAACAGAGAGGATTTTACATTATTTGATTGTATATCATTTGTTTGGTTTTACTTTGTTATTTTGCTTCATTTTCTGTTTAATAAGGGTGATTTAATAATTTCCAAACTATCCAACCGTATTTTCACAATTAAACAGTGTAAACAGAACTGTCATTAATATACAGATATACATTCAACATTAATAAAAACATAAAGATCTTATAAAACACCACATTCAAACAGCAATAAACTCTGTAGGTTCATTGTGGAATTTCCTTTCTGTCTGACTATTTTGGTGAAGGAATTTAGCTTAAGGGGCTGGCGGCTGAACATAGCTGGATTTGTTGGACTCCAACTGTTTCACACCCACTGAGGCGCGTGACCCCAAGCTACCATGGGAACGAGATATCCCATAATACCCCAAGGCCACCCAATCGCTATGAGACATGGATTAAAACCAGGAGAACTTAAAACCAAAAGAGGAAGAGGAGGCTAGATCGGGAGGAAAAGGAAAATGATCCTATATTCCTCTCAAACACTATTGTTAGATATAAGACATTTTCTTCTCCTGTTACCTTTCTTCTTTCCTTCCCACTTTTTTCTCCTTGTTTAATTCCTTTCCACTTTCAATTTACAAATCATTGTTTCTTCTTTCCTCCCAGTTTCCAAATTGTCTTGTTTTTTTATTCCCCACTTTTTTTCCTTTGCTTATAATTATTGTTTACATATTATTGCTTTCTTCCTTTCCTTCCTCTTTCCTCCTACACATACTTTCTCATTCCTACTTTCCGATGGGTCCATGAATAGCAAAAAGAAATAATGAAACTAACTCAATTTAAGTTAGGCTACAGCAATAAGATGGAACTGACACTGGGTGTAACACGCCAGCTACTCAATCCACCCATGTGCCGCGACACAATTGCAGACATATGCATCTCCCTCAGCTCTGACTGTTATAGTAAAGAGAATGATTTTCTTTCCAGAAGAGCTCTTTGGAAAGAAATGTATAAATGTAACTCTGGCCAACTGTCTTACCAGCTTTGTCCAGCACTGACTCTTAGACTTGCTTTAACACAGTTGAGTTTAACTGCAGCGAATTAGCATTGATTGAGCGGAATAGCCCCTGGAATTTGTAGTCTGTTTTTAATTTGTTTTTAATATCCTTTTCTTTTTCTCTATTTCTGGTGAATATTTTCTTGATTTCCCATCCTCCTTCCTTTCTGTGTCCCTGCTTTTCTGCTATATTTTACATTTTTCCTGTCCTTTAATTACAGTTTAGCTTCTTTCCATTAATTTCAGCACATTGCAAGCACACTGCTGCCTTTAAAACGTCCACATAAAAGTTTATAATGGGAATTGTTTTACAGGTGGTTTGGTTTACAGTGACTGTGGTTGGAAATCAGTGGGATTAAGCTTGAGCTTCATTAAACTTCTAAATGATTAACAGATCACTCACCATAATTTTATACTGTGGTTTAAAGCCATCATTCACAGATGGGGTATAAAATGCATTTTAATGAAATTGAAGCACTAAAGACTATGTTTTTGAGACATTTCAAAAGGACAGAATCAGCGGCAGCAAAATTTGTCCCATTCTGGAGTACAAAGAAATGACAGATGCACACTGGTATTTCCAAAGACTGTCATAGTTATACACATGTGAGTATTGTACATGATAATGATGATGTCCTACATGCAGGGACATGTGTGACCCATAGAAAGGCCTGTAATCAAATGTTATTCAGTACTGTAGGACTATAGTCTCCTTTGTTACCACAGACTCAACATCCTTTTTACAAAAATTCCCAAACTTTCTTAGACTGTGCTGCTATTTAGGATCAGTAGTGATTTGGAATCAAGGAGTCTCAAGGAGTTCCGAATCAGCACTCTCCGTTTTAAAATAGAACTTATGCAAACTCTAGGGTGTCACTTAAAGGCTGTGCTGCTATTTTAAGAAGCTATATACACTGATCAGCCATAACATTAAAACCACCTCCTTGTTTCTACACTCACTATCCATTTTATCAGCTCCACTTACTATATCGAAGCATTTTGTAGTTCTACAATTACTGACTGTAGTCCATCTGTTTCTCTACATATCTTTTTAGCCTGCTTTCACCCTGTTCTTCAATGGTCAGGACCCCCACAGAGCAGATATTATTTAGGTGGTGGATAATTCTCAGCACTGCAGTGACACTGACATGGTGGTGGTGTGTTAGTGTGTGTTGTGCTTGTGTGTCCACTCACTGTCCACTCTATTAGACACTCCTACCTAGTTGGTCCACCTTGTAGATGTAAAGTCAGAGACGATCGCTCATCTGTTGCTGCGGTTTGAGTTGGTCATCTTCTAGACCTTCATCAGTGGTCACAGGACGCTGCCCACGGGGCGCTGTTGGCTGGATATTTTTGGTTGGTGTCCAGCAGTGACAGTTAGGTGTTTAAAAACTTAATCAGCATTGCTGTGTCTGATCCACTCATACCAGCACAACACACACTAACACACCACCACCATGTCAGTGTCACTGCAGTGCTGATAATGACCCACCACCTAAATAATACCTGCTCTGTAGTGGTCCTGTGGGGGTCCTGACCACTGGAGAACAGGGTGAAAGCAGGCTAAAAAAAGTGTGTAGAGGAATAGAAAGACTAGTCAGTAATTAAGGAACTACAAAGTGCTTTTATATGATAAGTGGAGCTGATATAATGGACAGTGTGTAGAAACAAGGAGGTGGTTTTAATCTTACGATCGGTGTATATACTATATGGTATAGTGCCAGGCTTGGCTAAATCAGAATAATCATTTTTAACCTTCTAATCCCTCCCAGTGTGACATCAAACACCTTTTGTGACTTCAAACACTCCAGAATGAGAATGGCTGAAAAGCAGGGCTGAAAAAACAGACCGGGTGGATTTCCTGTGTAAATTTATGATACACACTTCTCTGTTTACTCACCTGCTTCACACTCTCTCTCACCTCAAAGCTACAAACAGTCAACCTATACAGACAATGAGGACAGACCTCAAACAGAAACGTTCACCATCTGGTTTATTTTACCATGTCTGAACCTGGAATGAACTGAACACTTGTCAGTCTGATATAGGTTTTGTGTCTGGTAATAATAATGACTCGATTACGAGAGCGATCACAAGTCTCCAGCTTTTGTAGTTGTTAAACAAAACGTTCACTGAATGAATAACAGCTGTAATAAAACCTTGTAAGGTCTCGTTTCATCTGAAGGAAAACAATAATACCTGGTTTAGTCAGGGGATGAGTCTGTTTGTGCTTTATTAGTACTACATTTGTGAGCCACCTGAAATAAACCAATAACATTTTAGGCTTTTGGAGGTGAGTAGACCAGTTAGGATTAGGGATGTAACGATACACTCTACCCATGATGTGATGCAATTCACGATACTGGGTTCACGATACGATTTCTTCCCAATTTTTTTTTACTGAAATTGAAGACAAATTATGACAAAGTTTCCTTTTATTATGTCTCTTAAAAAATAAAATAAAATACTGTATATGTGATTATCTTTTATTTATTTAAATAATGAATGCCCTTTTATTTCTGAGGTAGGTACAAACTATGCAAAACAATTTTGAATTAAGCCCAATTTGGATGAAAAACCGTGAATTTGGCAACCAGGCATATAGCACCAGTGACGTCAACCAGGCGAGGTGTATAGTGCCAGTGCCCTCTACTGTTTTAAGTGAATATCGATTTATTTTACATGTCAAATCAATTTGAATCGTGGAATTTTTGAAACGGTTATTAACCAGCAGCTGTGGGATGCACTGCAGTCAGCATGGCTCCAGATACCTGTGACAACCTACCAGGACCTTATTGAGTCACTCCCAGCATGTCTAGCTGCTGTCCGTGCTGCATACGGCGGTTACTCTGGATATTAGCTCGTGGTAATAATGATGTGACTCGACTGTGTATATTTCTCATATCATCTGCATGCGCCCCGACCAGCCAGCAAAGGCTGTGATTGCAGCAGCGACGAGGATGAGGACCCCCGTCTGTGTGGGTGTCTGGCGCATTTGAGATTTAAACTCTGATCTCACTGGTGGTGGGCCAGTGCATTAGACCACCGCGCCACTGGAATTCCCAGCATATTGACTGTTTTAACTCGAGAGTTTACTTACATAAACGTTTCAGTTGAAACACAACCACAGCCCACAAATCCACATGGACGCAAATTCTCCCACAGCTGTTCCTCGATTTGTAGGGTTATGCAGTAAAATCGGTTTCATGCTGTCTTTTCTCCACTGCAGACTGTGTTTTAGTTATTTCAGACAGGATCGAGACAGGATCGGTACTGTGGCCAGGCTGTATTTGGCTCTGCACAGCTGAAAACAAGGGTTTAACATCCAAACGGGCTGAAACAACATTTCCTGTCCAAACTCTAAAGCTTTGGTTTATCCGTTCAGACTGGGACAAATCCCTGCTGAAGCTGGACATTCTGGGTTTGTTGTGGCTCTCTGATTATTCTCTTGTTTTCAATCTCTCTCTCTTTCTCTGTCTTGGTGCCCCTGCAGGTCAGTGAACAAAACTGTCTGCTCCTCAGCGGGAAGTGTTTTAGTCCAAACATGGTTGGAAAAAAAGGAGTGAAGAGAGAATAGGGCTGAGAGAAGGTCAGAGGGAAAAGAGGGTGGGGGGCTGGAAAGTCTATGAAAGATTAACTGAAGTACACTGCTTAAATTCTTGACAGGAAATAACCACCATGATCAGTAGGACTTACGATTTTCACATTCTAACTGATGATTGTTAGTAAATAATTCATCATTCATTCATTTTCTTAACCGCTTATCCAATTAGGGTCACAGGGGGGTGCTGGAGCCTATCCCAGACTTTCAATGGGCGCAAGGCACACAGTAACACCCCGGACGGGACGCCAGTCCATCGCAGGGCAGACACACGTACACACACACACATACACACCCATTCACCTATAGGGCAATTCAGTGTCTCCAATTAACCTGACTGCATGTTTTTGGACTGTGGGAGGAAACCCACGCAGACACGGAGAGAACATGCAAACTCCACACAGAAAGGACCCGGACCGCCCCGCCTGGGGATCGAACCCAGGACCTACTTGCTGTGAGGCGACAGCGCTACCTACTAAGCCACTGTGCCGCCCAGTAAATAATTGTGATAATTGTGATTACTGATTCTCGGGAGAACGCGTAGGATGACGTATAATGCTGTCTATGTAGAGAGCTCACTAGCTTTTTGAACACACCCACAGTCATGCAAGAGAATAAATACTTTTTTTACATCCATCCAGATGTGTTCTCCATCTAGGTGAAACCCTACACATCACTGCATTATCTGTTAAACCAGATCTAATTCATATATTACAGTCCAGTTAATAGTTTTGGCTGAAAAGTAAGAATACTAGAAAAACATACAGCACCACTTGAAATGTTAGCATGTAGACTGAGATGCTCCTTTCCATGTTATGTAAAAAAAAAAAAAAAAAAAAACTTTTGTCCACTCTGTTTGACCAGCTGACCATGTAAATGCAGCCGAATTCAGCCCTCAGTTACACTAACAACACTACCTAACCCATTAGTAAATCTACTGAACAAGGTCTGAACAACAAAATCAGTTGAAATTCATCTTTCTAAAAATAATTTGTATGATGCATTGAAGAACTTTTTGGAAAACAGGTCACATGAGACACATTATCGTAAATAAATGGATATATTAAGACACCGGAAGAGAACACGATTTCATTTAAACTAAATGAATATAATAACCGCTGCCTAAACCATCAATCTCAACGCCTGCATTTTGACTTTTATGAACATTGTGGCCATAAATTGTGGTTTTATATTAAAAACTCATCTATCTTCAGCAATCAGTGTAACCTTGTAATATATGCTCCTCGTTTAGCACTCCCAGCCCACGAGTATCAGTTATCTTTGAGAGAACAAAAGAAGGCCTTTAACAGAAAGGGTGAGAGGAAATCATCAGGACATTTCTGTGATGAGACATTGAGGAATCATCACTTATCGGTTGGTGAACAGCAGCAGAGTGGAGGAAGGAGAATAGGGAGCCTTGTGTCATTGCCATGGTCTCAGGTCCAGCACACATGAGGCATTAATAAAGGACAAAAGCAATGAAATGAATACAATGGAGAAGGTGTAAACAAGGTCCTTTCTCTTTCATTCTTTTTTCTTTCAATTTATCCTCTGTCACTTTTGGACACTTGTAAATCATTTAACCTTCTGGTTCCATACCAGAATAAGTTTAATGTTAGAAAAACAAGTTCATCTTCATGTTGGTTGGTTTAAAACCAAGAAGGGAGGCTAGTTCCACCTATTTATTCATACTTTTCAGAACCCCTGATTGTAATAGATATTTTATGTAGGATAGATGCTGTTAGTGAATGTTTATAAGCAGATAAACAATTAGAGGCAAATAAGAAACAAATCAGGTGTAGATGCTTTAGAATAGGTGTAGGGTAATTAAACATTATGCCATGCTCTCTTGTACGTCCATAATACTTGCCAGACGCAGGTTACTTGAATTTTGGATCAAGATTTAAGGTAGAAAAGATCTAAAATCTACCTCTATTGGGCATCGATGGAGGAAGCATCAGTTACAAATACAGTTAAACTGGCTACTATTTCATGTGTTTCATGACATGTACACTGATCAGCCATAACATTACTCAGTGTCCATTTTATCAGCTCCACTTACCATATAAAAGCACTTTGTAGTTCTACAATTACTGACTGTAGTTTATCTGTTTCTCTGCATGCTTTGTTAGCCCCCTTTCATGCTGTTCTTCAATGATCAGGACTCTCCCAGGACCTCTACAGAGTAGGTATTATTTAGGTGGTGGATCATTCTCAGCACTGCAGTGACACTGACATGGTGGTGGTGTGTTAGTGTATGTTGTGCTGGTATGAGTGGATAAGACACAGCAAAGCTAATGGAGAATAGTCCACCAACCAAAAATATCCAGCCTACAGCGCTCCATGGGCAGCGTCCTGTGACCACTGACGAAGATCTAGAAGATGACCAACTCAAATAGCCGCAATAGATGAGCGATCGTCTCTGACTTTACATCTACAAGGTGAACCAACTAGGTAGGAGTTTCTAATAGAGTGGACAGTGAATGGACACAGTATTTAAAAACTCCAGAAGCGCTGCTGTGTCTGATCCACTCATACCAGCACAACACACACTAACACACCACCACCATGCCATTGTGACTGCAGTGCTGAAAATGATCCACCACCTAAATAATACCTGCTCTGTGGTGGTCCTGACCACTGAAGAACAGAGAGAAAGCAGGCTAAAAATGTATGCAGAGAAACAAATGGACTACAGTCAGTAATTGCAGAACTACAAAGTGCTTCTATATGGTAAGTGGAGCTGATAAAATGAACAGTGAGTGTAGAAACAAGGAGGTGAAGCATTTCTCAGATTAGTAAGGGTATAGACTCATATTTACAGCAAAAATTTAACTGACAAATACGTAGGTAAATAGTGGTGACACTTGAATATATTACATTAACAATCAGTTTTGACTACAGACGTTAATAAATATGGATCAATGTGTAAGAATGTTCGTTGGCACCATGATTCAGAATATTGATGTTTAAGTTCCAGTACATTCTTAGTTCCACTATTACTGTGCTATATAACAAGCACGCAAGCTAAAACGAGGGTAAACTTCAAAAGCATTGGATTAATACATAAGCTCTACGTATACACCCGTTTACTGAATAATTAACATGCGTGAAGCTTAAAGAGCCAGAGCAGTGGAGCGATAAGGAAAAAGCTGTCAGCAGTCATCTGCCCCTATTTAACACAATTGTAAAGTGACTGGCTCGTGGCAGGATGACAAACCACACTGTTGCTCTGGAGGTGTGAGTGTGTGTGTGTGTGTGTGTGTGTGTGTGTGTGTGTGTGTGTACACCTAGTGAATTAATGAGAGAGAAGTGAAGTTAGTCCAGTCAGTGTACAGCAGACAAGCTACAAAGCAAAGAAACCTCCATGGTACAGAGCACACTCATACAACTTGTACTTTTCTATAAAGAGTTGATGTTTTTGCAGCCGTCTTATAAAATGTGCAGTGTTTTGAACATTATAAGGTTTTCAGGCACAGCTGTGTGACCGTACCGGGTCATAAAAGGAACAGTTACTAGCTTGGATCAACTGAATTTTGGGTTTTGGATCAACACCAATCAACCATAACATTAAAACCACCTCCTTGTTTTTACACTCACTGTCCATTTTATCAGCTCCACTTACCATATAGAAGCACTTTGTAGTTCTACAATTACTGACTGTAGTCCATCTGTTTCTCTACATACTTTTTTAACCTGCTTTCACCCTGTTCTTAAATGGTCAGGACCCCCACAGGACCACTACAGAGCAGGTGTTATTTAGGTGGTGGATCATTCTCAGCACTGCAATGACACTGACATGGTGGTGGTGTGTTAGTGTGTGTTGTGCTGGTATGAGTGGATCTTTAAATACCGTGTCCACTCACTGTTTACTGTAATAGACACTCCTACCTAGTTGGTCCACCTTGTAGATGTAAAGTCAGAGACGATCGCTCATCTATTGCTGCTGTTTGAGTTGGTCATCTTCTAGACCTTCATCGGTGGTCACAGGACGCTGCCCACGGGGCGCTGTTGGCTGGATATTTTTGGTTGGTGGACTATTCTCAGTCCAGCAGTGACAGTGAGGTGTTTAAAAACTCAATCAGTGCTGCTGTGTCTGATCCACTCATACCAGCACAACACACACTAACACACCACCACCATGTCATTGTCACTGCAGTGCTGAGAATCATCCACCACCTAAATAATACCTGCTCTGTGGTGGTCCTGGGAGAGTCCTGACCATTGAAGAACAGCATGAAAGGGGGCTAACAAAGCATGCAGAGAAACAGATGGACTACAGTCAGTAATTGTAGAACTACAAAGTGCTTCTATATGGTACGGTATGGACAGTGAGTGTAGAAACATGGAGGTGGTTTTAATGTTATGGCGGATCAGTGTATGTGTACTGCAATTTCCCACATTTTTAAACTCAGTTGTGGAAACAGAACAGAAACAAGAGTCAGCATTCCTTTAAGACACCCTGCATAGTCTGTTTCAGATCTTCAACCACATGCCAAAAATCTGCCAGACAAGCAGAGGGAGAGAAAAATATAAGAGGCTTTTAGGTCACACAGGACAGGAATATAAGAGTTTGGAATTACAGCCCCTTTAGTATTTCAGTCTGAAGTAAATCAGATTCCTTCGATTTCAACTTTAATACAATTTGAATAAAAGGGAAACGCCTGTGAAATCGATGCTCTTTGAACAACAGGGACGAGCAAAAAAATGCAATGCAGTTTTAAACTAAATATCCTTTTTATTATGATGTGGACAATACATTTTGATATGTGATAGGTGTGTGCTAAGTGAGTGCCAAAACACACTTATGTGGGCTTTATGGAGTTAACACACTGTAGGATGCATTTATGCCAGTGCCTGATGCTTCGCACAAGTCTGACTGGCACTTTGTATTAGTAAGGGCTAAGACAGCGTAAAAAATCACTATTCACTTCAAAGGCAACCCAAATCTTGAATGGGTGTGGGGGGAGTGTGGGGGGAGCTCTGACTCTGGCTCTGTACATCCGTCTCAAATTTGCCAGTAAGTGAATGTGTGAGTATGTGATGTCAATGCTGAAGTGGTTTAAACTGTAGAACTACACTGATCAGCCATAACATTAAAACCACCTCCTTGTTTCTACACTCACTGTCCATTTGATCAGCTCCACTTACCATATAGAAGCACTTTGTAGTTCTACAATTACTGACTGTAGTCCATCTGTTTATCTACATACCTTTTTAATCTGCTTTCACCCTGTTCTTCAAATGGTCAGGACCCCCACAGGACCACCACAGACAGAGTAGGTATTATTTGGGTGGTGGATCGTTCTCAGCAGTCACAATGCAGTCACAATGACATGGTGGTGGTGTGTTAGTGTGTGTTGTGCTGGTATGAGTGGATCAGACACAGCAGTGCTGCTGGAGTTTTTTAATACCGTGTCCACTCACTGCCCACTCTATTAGACACTCCTAACTAGTTGGTCCACCTTGTAGATGTAAAGTCAGAGACGATGGCTCATCTATTGCTGCTGTTTCAGTTGGTCATCTTCTAGACCTTCATCAGTGGTCAGAGGACACGGGGCGCTGTTGGCTGGATATCTTTGGTTGGTGGACTATTCTCAGTCCGGCAGTGACAGTGAGGTGTTTAAAAACTCCATCAGCACTGCTGTGTCTTATCCACTCATACCAGCACAACACTAACACACCACCACCATGTCAGTGTCACTGCAGTGCTGAGAATGATCCACCACCTACACAATACCTGCTCTGTAGTGGTCCTGTGGGGGTCCTGACCATTGAAGAACGGCATGAAAGGGGGCTAACAAAGCATGCAGAGAAACAGATGGACTACATGCTGTTGACCTTCTATTTAAATAGCAAACTTTACTTTTTTAACTAAGCAATAATTACAATTGTTAGGCTCTATTAAACAGTAATAAAACCTCATTATACTGTATATATTTTTGGACCCAGCATTTTTTTTCTTGAGTTTGGTTTAGTTTTCAGCCTAGTGTGTTGTTTTCTTCTTGTTTTTGGCCAAGAATTTGTTTCAGTGCATCTTAAGACTATAGTATTACAGCTGCTGGACTTGATGCATGAATAAAACGCCTTCAGACAGAATAGAAATCGATGCTTGTTAATACACACCACATGCAAAGTCTAAGAAACTCGGGGGAATTCAGAAACCACCTGTCATGGTGACCTTCCTAATGTCCTTTTCTTGCTTCCCTGCCCTTTCCGAGGCAAAGGCGTATCCAAGAATGGGACGCAACCAGAGAGGATCAATACCAAAAGTATTTGCCAAATGAAGCGTACAGGCTCCCGTCAGCATCGCTTTAAAGCAATTTCACTTATTGACAATGTGTTTCAGAGCTGAATCACCTGTCACTAGGTATAAGAGGTCTGGATACAGAAAACATAGAGAAATCATTATTTATTTATTTATTTATTCATTATCTGTAATAGCTTTATATTGATTATGATTAAGGTGGGTCAGACACCACCAAACAAACACACAACAATCTCTGGATTTGGGAGGGTAGTATGAGTAGTAGGTTCAGCTGTTTTAGACCAGGGTTTTTTACTCACTCACTCACTTTCTTAACTGCTTATGCAATTAGGGTCACCTACCCCAGCTTTTCGATGGGCACAAGGCACACAGTAACACCATGGACGGGGCGCCAGTCCATCACAGGGAAGACACACATGCACACACATCCATTCACCTATAGGGCAATTCAGTCTCCAATTAACCTGACTGCTTGTTTTTGGACTGTGGGAGGAAACCAGAGCTCCCACACCCTGATCAGCATTATTATACCATCAACCAGCCAGCAAAGGTCGTAATTCGCTCAGTTATAAGAAGTCCCTGTCCAGCTCATCCAACCCTATGAACAACAGCCAATCGTTGTTCATGCAGCCGCCCAGCCCAGCTGGATGGCAGAGCTGAGATTCCATATGATGTAATCGAAATCCCAGCTCTGGTGTGCTAGTGTGTTTTACCACTGTGCCACCTGAGCGGCTAAAATCAATTATTCTAAATCAATTATTCACAGTCTTAAAAAGGCTCTTCTTCACTACCAGAATGAGGACTATAACAACATGGCTTGACAAGTTTGGTACAAGGAACTACAGTGGCTTATCCTAAACACCTTCAGGATGAATTGAAACATCAATTGTGAGGGAGGCATTCCTAACGATACTGGCTATCCTTACAATTGACTGACCAGGCACAAGTTCTCACAGTCACAGAGTAAAAGAGCCTTTCAGCAGAGTGGATGAGCCAACTCCATATCAATGCCTTTGGTTTTCAATGGGATGTCTACATACTTTTGGCCATATTGTGTAAATGATGCTTTTTCCAGTTTGCTTTACTATGCCACAGAACAGATAGAACAAAAGAAGTTGGTTCAGTGCTTCAGACTCTTGCGATAAATGAGGAATACATTCAGGCGTTAAAAATCTGACCTCAAGCAGAAAGAAATAAACGAATAAATTTACTTACAACGAATATTACAGTGCAAGTGGAATTTTTGAATGTTGCAATATCTGCCCCTATTGTTCAGTGATGTTTGTTTTGTAACCCCAGTGGAGTGTGGAAGTTCTCTGTGTACTCTGACTGTTCTAACGTTAAATGGACTTCAATAAGGGGTTATTAGCCATGTGTCTGAAATAGTCCCCAACTCCCTATGTCCACAAACAGTGCTGTTTAATGGGTACAGTCTAATCTTTTACACTGCCCCAGACATTCTCCCCAAAATACAGCCATATACAGAGACAGAGTAGGGCAGGCAAACCGAGAACACTGATTTTATCTGCCCTGTTGCTTCACGCACACAATACATATCGACATATCAGCAGTTCACAATAGTTCTCACCATTATGCTACTGTAAACAAGCAATTCAGAGGCTTCTTCATATCCATATATTTCTGAGAACGGACTTTTGTTAAGGTCAAGGCTGACTGACCTCCACCTATGTGCTGCCATATACAATTTTTATATACTTTTAATATTATGCCTACATTCTTTACCCCAAATGTAATAAAGAAACATAATGCATTTAAATGAAAATACTCTGAAGATACTGAGGCCGAGACCACTCACCTCCCACGAACTGCATGCCTCCGGCCACGCGGCCCACCGTGCGCGAGATGAGCTCGGACACGCAGCAACCCATGAGTCCCGTGAGTGCCACAAGCAACAGCAAACCGCATCCGGTGCCCGTGATCACAGTGCAGATCCTCCACTCCATGCTCGGGATGCCCTGAAAAGCAGCGTAGCGTCCACACTGTTCCAGCATCACGGTGGCCTGACTGGTCTCGTCATGCACCGGGTACGAGCAGCGGCGAAAAGTGCCGAACGACACCGGCTTGCCCATCTGCGAGCCCAGCAGCCAATAGGGCATGAAGAATCCCACACAGCACGCAGCGGCGCTCAACAGAGACACGAGCGCCCACACGACTCCAGCACATGTCAGACTGGACGCCATGGTGTCTTCTAGATAATATGTACCTTCCAAAAAAAGTAGCTTTAACTTTGTAGTTGGTTCCCTTTCGTGTGTTTGTTTATCTCCACTCACTTCTCAGCATGGTTCTCTTTGGGTTGCTCCCTGTCCCCTATCAGTCAGAAGAAAACAGCACAATATAACATGACAGAAGTTTATGGGATGTCAATACATGTTTAGATGTTTTGGAACACTGAAATGGTTATTTTATTATACACATTGTACATGTGTGTATGTTTATATAACAAATAAATGGGCAACTGTAGCTAAGTGGTTAAGATATTGGACTAGTAATCAGAAAGTTGCCACTGTTGGGCCCCTGAGCAAGGCCCTTAACCCTCAATTCCTCAACTGTATTTAGTAATAATTGTAAGTTGTTTTGGATGAAAGCGTCTGCTAAATGCCAAAAATGTAAATGTAAATAAAGGCATGGGTTCAAGCCCCACCACTTCCAATTTGCCATTGTTGGACCCCTGAGCAAGGCCCTTAACCCTCAATTGTTCAAACTAGTATAGTAATAAATGTAAGTCACATTGGATAAAAGTGTCTGCTATATGCCAGAAATGTAAATGTAAATAAGAGCACTGGTTCAAGCCCCACCACTGCCAAGTTGCCACTGTTGGGTCCCTGAGCAAGGCCCTTAACCCTTAATTTCTTACACTGTATTTAGTCATAATTGTAAGTCGCTTTGAATAAAAGTGTCTACTAAATGCCGAAAATGTAAATGTAAATAAAGGCATGGGTTTAAGCCCCACCACTGCCAAGTTGCCACTGTTGGGCCCCTGAGCAAGGCCCTTAACCCTCAATTCCTCAAACTGTATTTAGTCATAAATGTAAGTCGCTTCGGATAAGTCTTTGCCAAATGCCAAAAATGTAAATGTACATAAAGGCATGGGTTCAAGCCCCACCACTGCCAAGCTGCCACTGTTGGGCCCCTGAGCAAGGCCCTTAACCCTCAATTCCTCAACTGTATTTAGTCATAATTGTAAGTCGCTTTAAATAAACGTGTCTACTAAATGCCAAAAAAGTAAATGTAAATAAAGGCATCATATCTGCCCTAAATCATCCCCTTATCCCTTAATAATAGACTATTGCTCCTCACTCAGTTTGATTCATGTTTATAAATACATTTGTGTTCATATTTATAGTGTATTTATGAATATATGCAGTAAAAAGTATATTAAAATAATCAAAAACAAACCTAATTAAATAAGCTACTTGTTCCTAAACAGCAATAAGCAGTAAACACAGTAGTACAGTACTGTTAAAACTTACATGATATATAAGACCATCCAAATGCCTCAGGTCCGAATCAGCACTGACCAGTCCCAAACTGGAAACCAACAACAACTTTTTCCCAGTTATCACAGTCCAGAGATCCGATCAGATCAGAACGAGCGTCCAGCAAAGTCCTTAGTTCCCAGAATGTGTAAGTCGAAACCGAGTGTCCCGTTTCAGGAAAAGTAGCTGAAGTTAGATCAGAAAGATGCTAAAGATCAGTGAGAGATCAGTGTGAGATCAGTGAGAGATCAGTGTGAGATGTGAGAAGTGTATAAGCGATCTATGAGATCAGATTGATATCAGCGCGAGATCAGCGTGAGAACAGCGCGCGGGCTCTCCTCTCCTCTCCTTTCACTTCAACTGAAGTGTGGGAGAGAGCAGCGGCGGAGACCCTCCTCTCTCTCACCCCCCTTTCTCTCTCTCTCTCTCACACGCACTCTCTCTCACACACACAAACTCAAACGTAGCTTTATTGGCATGACAAAAAACACATTCCAAAAAAAGTTGGGACAGTAAAGCATTTACCACTTTGTAATGTTGCTAGTCCTTTTCACCACACTTGAAAGACGTTTTGGCACCGAGGATACCAAGTGATTTAGTGTTTAGGTTTTATTTTGTCCCATTCTTCCTGCAAACACGTCTTAAGATGTGTAACAGTACGGGGTCGTCTTTATCACATTTTTCGTTTCAATATTCTCCACACATTCTCTATTGGGGACAGGTCAGGACTGCAGGCAGGCAAGTCCAGTACCCGTACCCTCTTCTTCCAGAGCCATGCTTTTGTAATGTGTGGTTCTTTCTTTGAGGTACGTTGTTTTTAAACATTTCAATAATTTTCTCACACATTTGTTGACAAACTGGAGATCCTCTGATCATCTTTGTTCATCAAAGCCTTTCCTGGATGCTGCTTTTGTACCAAACCATGATTACAATCACCTGTTGACATCACCTGTTTGGAATCACATCATTATTTAGTTTTTTTTTTTTTTTTTACCTTATTACTAGCCCTAAATTGCCCCTGTCCCAACTTGGACTGTGTTGCAGGCCTGAAATGCAGGAATGTAGGTATATTAACAAATGAAATGAAGTTAAGCAGAAAAACATGAAATATCTCAGGTTCATCCTGTCTGCAATCAAATAAAAATCAAAGTAAATGTAAGGAACACTGTATTTTTATTTTATTTGCATTTTCCATACTGTCCCAACTTTTTCTGATTTGGGGTTGTACATTAACCTAAAATATATGCAGTGCCACGGGACCATGGAACACAGGTTTCCCCAAACATCCTTATGGGAGAAAAAGACCTTGACAATCAATGCCCTTTAAACTCAACGCCACTTCCAGAACCAATTGACGTTGAGTTTCTAGGTACCACTGTAGCTTTATTGGCATTATTGTAATGAGAATAACATTGCCAAAGTATTACAACAATAAAAACAAAATGATAATAAAAGCAACAACAACAATAATTGGGCCATTAAATCGAATGCACCCCATTTGAGTGAAGTAACTCTATGAAACACTTTGCTCAATTATAAAATGCATTTTAAAGTTAATTTTAAATACATATGGCACTGATTTGGTGGAATTGCCAATTACAAACTGCATGACCACAATAGAGAATAAAAAAAAAACTAATTAAAATAAAGGTTTTGTGCAAAAGTTTAAGGTAAACCCTTTATACCAAACAGGTGATAATGATCACAATTCTCAAATGATTTATTACAACTGTTTGCAGTTGTTGTGGCTGAAACATGTAAATTCAGTAATTAGAAAGGGTGTCCCAAAACTTTTGTCCATATAGTGTATGAACTGGTGCAAAGGCTTACAGTAAAAACTGTAACACAACCCAACAAACTGATTTAGTTGAAATGTTGTTTATTTGTTTATAGTCATGCAAATCTTAGTGTGATTTTTTGTTTTAATCCTCTTATTTTTAATCTTTTATTGTCTCAGTTATTGTGACTAGCTGAGTTCATCTGCCACATCAGAATTGCTGCCAGGCATAAAAAAATGCAACAAAGGGTGGCATTGTCTATAAATATGCTTCCTCTTTCAGTGTATTATAGCGTTCAGAAATGAATGATGATCCCAGATCAGTACTGAGTTTATTCAGTAATAAAACATGTCAGATTAAATGAGCAATCCTCAGCAGGACTGATAAGACATCAGGGTGGTAGTGTTTGTCGAGGGCAGCAGATAAGGTGTGGGGTACATGCCGGGGCACTTGAGTTTACACAAGGGAGACACTCGGCTGAATTATTCAGAAACCAGCAGCAGTCAGGGTGACCTTGTGTTTTACCTTTACTTTGTTTTTAACGCCTAGTGCTGAATTTTTATTATTTCTCTTTAATATAAGAAGATTTGGGTTTAATCAGGGTCAGAGATGTCTTCCATGTGACATCACAAGGTCAATTTTATGTGCATAGCTGAGTTTAAAATGGTAGAACATGCACAATTATCTTTTACCCACAAAATTGTGGACAGGCAGTGCTGGGAAGTAAAAGTGTAAGTATTGAGAATGTTGTTTATGTTGTATTTTCAGAAAACCCACAGTAAACTTATGAGATTTTTAACCCCAATCGTTCAGTCTTATGGTCTTATTCACACAACTTGGAGAATTGCTGTTTGTAAACAGGTAAATAGGTAACAGATGCTTATTTATGAGCAAAAATGTGTGAGGCTTGCCATTAAAAAAACAGTGAAAGCAAATACTACAACAGTTTAAGAATAATGTTATTTTTTGCCACTCAGGTGGTGCAGCGGTAAAGTACGCTAGCTCACCAGAGTTGGGGTTTCGAATACATCGTATCGAATCTCAGCTTTGCCTTACCGACTAGGCTGGGCAGCTGCATGAACAACGATTGGCTGTTGTTCAGGGTTAGAGGGTAAGAAAGTCGGATCATATGTCCTCATAACTGGTGCAACTGTGGCCCCTGCTGGCTGACTGATGGCACCTGCACAGGGCTGAGGAATAATGCTGATGGGGGTGTGACCCTCCGTACACAGTGCCCGTCAAGTGTATGAACTCGACTCGTGCAAGTGAAAAATGCAGTCTGTACTGACTGTGCATACCGAAGGGGGCGTATGTCAGTTGAGAGGCATCCTCAGTCAGCGGTGAAGGGTCGAATCAGTATAGAGAATGCAATCAGGGTAATTGGACACGACTAGACTGGGGTATAAAAATTGGGGGAAAAAAGAGGGGGAGAAAAAAAAAGAATAATGTTATTTTTAACAAATGCATGCAGAGAATTTAGGGAATTTGCCTTATACACTCCATAACATTATTAAAAGATTCAGAGGAACCACAGATATCATTGTGTGTAAAGGGTAAGGCTGCAAACCAATAGTAAATACCTGTGAAAAACTGACACTTCTGATACTTCTGTAAAAATATAGCAACATGAGCTTGTGAGTCCTTCCTTGTCAGTAAACACAGTCACATACGAGGGTTCTTCAAAAAGTTTCTGCACTTTTTTCTTTACTTTATTTATTAAGAATTTCAAAAATAAATGACTTTACTTTTCTACATAATCACCTTCTGATGCATTTTTTCAAGCGTCGTATCAACTTTTTAATGCCATCAGCAAAATGTTTTTGGTTGAGCGTGTAGCCACTGATGCACCGCTGCTTTCACATCATCATCACATGAATATCATCTTCCCCTTAAAGCTTCTTTGAGCGTCCAAATAGGTGGAAATCAAATGGTGCTAAATCCGGACTATAAGCTCTCTCTCTCAGTCTCTTAGACATGACTAATTACTACTCCTCCCACCCTCATCGTTTCCAACCAATGTATAAAAGTGTGGAAACTTATTAGAAACACAACTGACTTCTCTGGGCTCTGGCTCATCTGAGATAGACAGATGGAAATGTGTGCTGTAGACTAACAAGTCCACCTTTAAAATAGTCCTTGGAATGAACAGAGCGCTTGGGTGGCACAGCTGTCTATTCTGCTAGCCCATTACTGTGGAGAATGATGAGTGATGCTATCAGCCAGATGGACGTCTACACAAACGTGATTGGCTATGTCTTGGGAAGGGGGGTTGGTGGCCTGTCCAGGGTATTACTACCTTTATCAGTGTTTCCCAGTGGAACTGGACCAAGACTGTCATATTAAGAAAGTTCAACAGTTCAAATACCCAGCCCAATAAGGTGCACAAAATGTCAAGGGATTTGAGTACTTTCAGATTTTACTGTATATTGCAAATTGTAATTAATAGTTATTGTTGCTATGGCTATGTCTGATGCAATATGTACAAAAATAAAGTAGTAATTGTGGCATGTGCAAATGTTTGAACACCATATTGAGTTAGTAGTATCACTTCTTTAATAGATATTACAGTTTACAGAAACCTTCAAGTTCTGACAGACTTTTAGGCTGCAATCATACACATTATGTTTTAGACCTGTAATAATGTTAAATGATGTTAAGTGGGCTGTAAGAGTCATTCGAAAAGCTTACAGGTGTTGTTTTCTTTTAATGACTTTTCCATGTAAATTATGTTTGTACAAGCAACACTGTACAGTATGATGTAGTACCACCACTGCTGTGTCAGCTTAACATTCCTGCTTTTTCCTTGCTGTCACATGACGTTTATGACATAATGTAAAATCACAGCAACAACCTATAAACCCCCAGCAATCACTATCAGCCGCTAGAGATACAATAACAACCACCTAGCAATCACCTTGAACACTATAGCATCCACTTAAAATGCAGTGTTAAGCTAAAAACTATATCAACCACTAAGGATTTGATAGCAATCAAATAAATAAAGAAATAAATAAGATAATTAGTAGTACATGTTAGTTCTCAGCTTAAGTGCTTAGTAAAGAGGTGGGTTTTTAATCGTCTTTTTAAGACAGTGAAAGATTCAGATGTACGGAAAGACAGGAAGTTTCCACCACTTGGGTGCAAGTATATACAAGTATAAGTGCACTATACTTGTATAGACTATAGCAACCACCTAAAATGCAGTGTTAAGCTGGCAACTATATCAACCACTAAAGATACGATAGCAATCAACACCATAGAATTTGCTCAGCAACACACTAGCAACCACCTGAACTACCATTGCAACATTGACATGTACATTTACATTTACATTTTCGGCATTTAGCAAACGCCTTTATCCAAAGCGACTTACATTACAGTTACAGTATACAGTCTGAGCAACTGAGGGTTAAGGGCCTTGCTCAAGGGCCCAACAGCAGCAACCTGGCAGTGGTGGGGCTTGAACCAGCAACCTTCTGGTTACTAGTCCAGTATCTTAACCACTAAGCTACAGCTTGCCTACACAGTAGCAACCATAGTAACTATTTAGTTAAATACTGAGCAACACTATACACTATAGCAAGCACCTAAAAATGTCAAAAGCTAGCAAAACCCTAGCCACAATCAAAGATACCACAGCAATTACCAAGCAACACAGCAGTAGCTCCTGAACAACCTTACCAAAACCTTAGCAGTATGAGGAAATTGCCTAAGTCACATTTAAGGTCAAATTTATTTGTATAGTGCTTTTCAGTATATACATTGTCTCAAAGCAACTTTACAGAATCCAGGACCGACAGACCAAACACCTTTGTTGAGCAAGCCAAGGGCAACAGTGGCAAGGAAAAACACCCTTAAAATTACAGGATCAAACCTTGAGAGGAACCAGATTCAGCAGTGACCCCCATCCTACTTGAGTGGCCTGGAGAACACAAATCATACATAAACAAAATTAATTTAAGTTAAAAGTAAAACTAGCCAAAAAAATAATGTAAACAATTGGAGTTCTATGATAATCCGTAGTAATTACTGCATTTTATTTTTAATAATTTTTCCCACTTTTTTTCCCCCAATTTTCTCCCCTAATCTAGTCGTGTCCAATTACCCTGATTGCGTCCTCTATACTGATTCGACCCTTCACCGCTGACTGGGGACGCCTCTCAACTGACATACGCCCCCTCCGGCACGTACAGTCAGTCATTTTTCACCTGCACTAGTCGAGTTCATACACCGACGGGCACTGTGTACGGAGGGCCACACCCCCATCAGCATTATTCCTCAGCCCTGTGCAGGCACCATCAGTCAGCCAGCAGGGGCCGCAGTCGCAATAGTTATGAGGACCTATGATCCGACGTTTTTATGCTTAACCCTGAACAACAGCCAATCGTTGTTCATGCAACCACCCAGCCCAGTCGGAAAGGCAGAGCTGAGATTCGATACGATGTATTCGAAACCCCAACTCTGGTGCGCTAGCGTACTTTAGCGCTGCGCCACCTGAGCCGCGTACTGCATTTTTATATAAAATGCTTTTTGAGCTAACTTTTAAGATACAAATGAAGGTGTGTTTAAACATTTGCTGGCACAAAAAAATTTTAGTTTTAAAATAGTTTGCTTGATAGCTTTTGTTTACTTATTTTTATTGAAGTCTTAACAAAGTACAGTATGTTCCGTGCCCAAGTCTTCGCATGCAGACCGGAACGCATTGCTGGATCAGATCGTGTTGAGGGGGAAGAAATAAAGCGATGCTCACAACAGCTTCCTAGTCGACGTGGTTCGTTTGTTTGGGATGGCAGACACTAAATTGGAAAGTGCACCTGACAGTTCAAATTTAATTCAGAATAACAACGGCGCTAATGTTTCCTCTCAGCAAAACAACCCTTTATCCAGAAAACTTAATAAAATTCTGGAAACCCGCCTGGATAATGACAAGGTGAGTCGAAGCAGTTTCATTCGGAGCTGGATGCTAACTAGCTAACATGCTAGCTCTACCCACTATTCTGTTTTTTTTTATAGGTAGACATTTTTATTATTATTGTATTATTACTGCAGGGCAAAAGCATGGCATTTCCCCACCTATTTAATGTACAGACTACTACATCAAATATTAATTAGTTAGCTAGCTAACTCTGTTAGCGACTTAACACTTAGAAACCTGTTTATCATATGCAGTATGGTTACAGTGAAATGAACTAAGTTCTCCAACATGTATATCACCCCTGCGACATAAATATATATTTAAAAGCATTGCAGAGTTGTTCAGCCTTTGTTTAGCGTTTATGATCTGGCAAAAATAGCTTTCATGATGGAAAGGTAAAGCAGGACACCACTGCACTAATATCACTACAGCGGTACCTTGAAACTCAACATCAGTTGGTTCTGGGAGTGGCGTTGAGTTTCAAGGTATTTTTTCCCATAAGGATGTATGGGGAAACCTGTTAATGCGTTTCATGGTCCCGTGGACTTGCATATCTTTTAGCCTTATGTAAAATAATGGGGATGTTTTTGACACTTATACACTGACAATAACACAAATATAGTATACGAACACTGAAATAAAAAGCTGATTCTTACAATTTCTCAGAACCCCGAGCTGTAACACAAGTTTAAAAGTGAAACAGGAGGAAAATCCTAACTAAGAAATAAGACTAACTAGAAATCACAGTTCACTCTCAACAGTGTATCGCTTAACTTCAAGAGGGCCTTTACTTTTTCACAATGGTAGTATAACATTTACTTTTACATTTTTTGCATTTAGCAGCATCTTATCCAGAGAGACTTACAGAAGTGCTTCCACAGTAAGCATTTCCCTACTCTAGTTTATGTTTACAACAGTCCAAGGATACAACTCTGCTGAAACCCTGTTAGAACAAAGTTTTATTCTTAAAGAAATAAATAAGAACATTAGTAGTATATGTTAGTTCTCAGCTTAAGTGCTTAGTAAAGAGGTGGGTTTTTAATCGTCTTTTTAAGACCGTGAGAGACTCAGATGTTCGGACAGACAGGAAGTTTGTTCTACCACTTGGGTGCAAGTATAAGTGGAGAATGAATTATTTATATACCGATGAGCCAATAAATTAGGATCAGGATGGCACTAGGACATTTGCAGCAGGTCCTTCAGCTTCTGTATGTTACGTGGTGGATCATCATACAGTGAATTCTGGTCTACATGATAATGGAGAGGATAGGTCAGGATTGCTCTTATGTCTAGTACTAATGCATGCATGCACATTGTGGGTGCTTTTGATGGTGGACAGAAGTGAGCATGGGCACTTTGATGCAGCCCCATACACAAAAGAGTTTAATGAACTGTGTATTCAACTCATCACCAGTATTAAAACAATCTGCCACACTTTTTTTTTTTTTTTTAGAATATAACATTATTAATAACAATATAAATACTTGTAAATACTTGTTTTGAATTGGTTTTGGCTGTACATTGTTCTGTGAATCCTGTGAACTTTAAACTTGATGTTTTCTGTTTATAGGAAATGCTGGAGGCGTTAAAGTCCCTCTCGATTTTCTTCACAGAGAACAGCCTCCGCACACGAAGAAACCTGAGAGGAGACATCGAGAGACGTAGTTTGTCCATCAATGAAGAATTTGTGCAGATATTCAAAGATGTGAAGGAGGTACAATGTGATCAGCTCTCCATGATTTTATTAGCCAGTGTTGATGTAATGCAAAGAATGTCTACACACGGTATACTTATGTAGGATTCTACTGAGCGGCTTCGTTTTTTTATGTCATGTACATAGGAGCTGGAGAGTGTTCATGAAGACGTCCAAGCCATGAGCTCCTGCTGTGGAGAAATGACCAGCAGGTTAAAGGTAGATTTGTCACAATACCAGAATTAAGTCAATACCAATAGCTAAGTTTTTAGTGTTGTGTTGACTTTTATTGGCTTTATGAAATATTCTAACATATTCATAGATATTTTAGTATGTGAAGTTGGCACTTTTAAATATTCTGTTCATTCACCTAAATGAATAGCTGGTAACTCATAGTAGTCTTGACTGTAGTTGACTGTTATTTTATGATGCTGTAATAGCATTTTGCTACACTTTTATGATAATTGATGTCTGCTTGTTTTGATAGGCTGCCAAGGTACAAACCCAGGACTTGATTCTGAAAACCAACAACTTACAAGGAGAAAAGTGAGTTTAATTGAAAGCTTAATTTAACACACATGATACTTTGTATGTTTTTATATATATATATATATATATATATATATATATATATATATATATATATATATATATATATATATACAGTGTATCACAAAAGTGAGTACACCCCTCACATTTCTGCAAATATTTTATTATATCTTTTCATGGGACAACACTATAGAACTAAAACTTGGATATAACTTAGAGTAGTCAGTGTACAACTTGTATAGCAGTGTAGATTTACTGTCTTCTGAAAATAACTCAACACACAGCCATTAATGTCTAAATGGCTGGCAACATAAGTGAGTACACCCCACAGTGAACATGTCCAAATTGTGCCCAAAGTGTCAATATTTTGTGTGACCACCATTATTATCCAGCACTGCCTTAACCCTCCTGGGCATGGAATTCACCAGAGCTGCACAGGTTGCTACTGGAATCCTCTTCCACTCCTCCATGATGACATCACGGAGCTGGTGGATGTTAGACACCTTGAACTCCTCCACCTTCCACTTGAGGATGTGCCACAGGTGCTCAATTGGGTTTAGTCCATCACCTTTACCTTCAGCTTCCTCAGCAAGGCAGTTGTCATCTTGGAGGTTGTGTTTGGGGTCGTTATCCTGTTGGAAAACTGCCATGAGGCCCAGTTTTCGAAGGGAGGGGATCATGCTCTGTTTCAGAATGTCAAAGTACATGTTGGAATTCATGTTTCCCTCAATGAACTGCAGCTCCCCAGTGCCAGCAACACTCATGCAGCCCAAGACCATGATGCTACCACCACCATGCTTGACTGTAGGCAAGATACAGTTGTCTTGATACTTCTCACCAGGGCGCCGCCACACATGCTGGACACCATCTGAGCCAAACAAGTTTATCTTGGTCTCGTCAGACCACAGGGCATTCCAGTAATCCATGTTCTTGGACTGCTTGTCTTCAGCAAACTGTTTGCGGGCTTTCTTGTGCGTCAGCTTCCTTCTGGGATGACGACCATGCAGACCGAGTTGATGCAGTGTGCGGCGTATGGTCTGAGCACTGACAGGCTGACCTCCCACGTCTTCAACCTCTGCAGCAATGCTGGCAGCACTCATGTGTCTATTTTTTAAAGCCAACCTCTGGATATGACGCCGAACACGTGGACTCAACTTCTTTGGTCGACCCTGGCGAAGCCTGTTCCGAGTGGAACCTGTCCTGGAAAACCGCTGTATGACCTTGGCCACCATGCTGTAGCTCAGTTTCAGGGTGTTAGCAATCTTCTTATAGCCCAGGCCATCTTTGTGGAGAGCAACAATTCTATTTCTCACATCCTCAGAGAGTTCTTTGCCATGAGGTGCCATGTTGAATATCCAGTGGCCAGTATGAGAGAATTGTACCCAAAACACCAAATTTAACAGCCCTGCTCCCCATTTACACCTGGAACCTTGACACATGACACCAGGGAGGGACAACGACACATTTGGGCACAATTTGGACATGTTGACTGTGGGGTGTACTCACTTATGTTGCCAGCTATTTAGACATTAATGGCTGTGTGTTGAGTTATTTTCAGAAGACAGTAAATCTACACTGCTATACAAGCTGTACACTGACTACTCTAACTTATATCCAAGTTTCATGTCTATAGTGTTGTCCCATGAAAAGATATACTTAAATATCTGCAGAAATGTGAGGGGTGTACTCACTTTTGTGATACACTGTATATATATACATACACACACACACACACACACACACATACACACTGATCGGCCATAACATTAAAACCACCTCCTTGTTTCTACACTCACTGTCTATTTTATCAGCTCCACTTATTATATAGAAGCACTTTGTAGTTCTACAATTACTGTCTGTAGTCCATCTATGTCTCTGCATGCTTTGTTAGCCACTTTCATGCTGTTCTGCAGTGGTCAGGACCCCCACTGGACCACCACAGAGCAGGTATTCTTTAGGTCATGGATCATTCTTAGCACTGCAGTGACACTGACATGGTGGTGGTATGCCAGTGTGTGTTGTGCTGGTATGAGTGGATCAGACACAGCGGTGCTGCTGGAGTTTTTAAATACCGTGTCCACTCACTGTCCACTCTATTAGACACTCCTACCTAGTTGGTCCACCTTGTAGATGTAAAGTCAGAGATGATCGCTCATCTATTGCTGCTGTTTGAGTTGGTCAACTTCTAGACCTTCATCAGTGGTCACAGGATGCTGCCCACAGTGCACTGTTGGCTGAATGTTTTTGGTTGGTGGACTGTTCTCAGTCCAGCAGTGACAGTGAGGTGTTTTTAAAAACTCCATCAGCATTGCTGAGTCTGAGCCTCTCATACCAGCACAACACACACTAACACACCACCACCATGTCATGTCACTGCAGGGCGGGCTGAGAATGACCAACCACCCAAACAATACCTGCTCTGTGGTGGTCCTGACCATTGAAGAACAGCATGAAAGGGGGCTAACAAAGCATGCAGAGAAACAGATGGACTACAGTCAGTAATTGTAGAACTACAAAGTGCTCCTATATGGTAAGTGGAGCTGATAAAATGGACAGTGAGTGTAGAAACAAGGAGGTGGTTTTAATGTTATGGCTGATATATGAGCGTACTACATCCGTCATCTTACCAACGTCACGTGATGCATGACGTCACATCGCCGCAGTTACAACAACTTTAATATCAGACTAAATGAATTCTGTCATTCTCCACAAAGCTACTTATAACATTATTCAGGGTTGTACTTAATCATAACATTTTTAATGTTAGTCTTACTCCACTTTCCCCCATCTTTCTTCTTCACTACGAACGCCGTTGTAGCTCCAGTTGAATTATGGGATAGATTATCGGACAGTAAGTGTGCATCGTTTGCCTACTCAAAAATGGCTGCCCAGGCAGTTGGTCATCCGGGTACTTTTCGCATACTGTTTAATGAATACTATGTATTCAGGCATACCAATTGCTCTTGCGTACTGCTTTCGCTTACTGTTCAGTATGGAAGTATGTGATTTCAGACACAGTCTTGACCTTTTCATACGGTCATTATAAGTGTGATTAGTAACAAGAGCCGCTTCCTTTAGCTCGGGTGAATTCCAGTTCTCTGTTCTGAAAAACTTTGTCGTGTTGATTACAGATGGTGTCACATGGTTTATAAAGGCTAAAGCACAAAAATGCTGAAGCACAAAACTTAGCTGTGTGAGCCTGACCCCATTTACTTCAAGCACTTCTGCTTCTGTCCAACATTTAATGTGCAGATCTTACTTGATTGCTTTTGTCAGATTTGTAGTTAGCCTTTGCTCTGTTCCTTTTTGTAACGTCTGAGAAATTGAAACGAACGTCTATAGAATCATGGATTAGTAAGAAATTCAACTTTTGATGAATTCTAATAAATGATTCATGAGGCAGCACTGCATGATTTATTTTTTCTCTTCATACTTCACTGCAGCATCTGTAATTAATCCTGTCAAGTCTGTCCACGGCTCATTGCGAATTCTACCGATTACTGTCTCCAATAGATAACAGAAACAACGTGGCCAAATAACATTTGCCCTGGGGACATAAAAATGGGCACCCACGCTTTGAATGATAAACCGATGTCCAGGGACTGAGCACTTCCATCTCCTGTTACCAGCCACAGATCAGCTTTATGGTCTCTGCTAGTACCTCACAGTTGTTTATGACCATTCAGTGGCTGCCAATAAACTCATTTGGGTGTAATTGATGGGAGAGACGGCCGCGTGAGATGGTGACAGAAATGCTCAGCAGGGTCTCCTGCCTGACAAAACATTGGCATGCCAAGGTGAGAAAGAAATGAGATGAAGTGATTTATGCACAGAGCGTGTTTGGAATGCTCTGAATGGTGGGAAAAAAGAGCGTAGGTGTGATTTCAATCTGAGCTTCCAGAGTGGCATCTGCCAGTGGCATGTTGGCACAGCTCTGGTGAGCATCTGGTTACTCCATGCACAAGTAATCATGGGCTCACACCAAAGGGTGTGTTGGCATTCCAATGTAGCAGTAATAGTTATAGTAATAGCTACTTTTTGAATACTGGTAGAATGTTAGTACTAGGTGCATATAGCACTTTATTTGTACAGTGCTTTTTACAATAGACACAGTCTCAAAGCAGACCGGATAAACCGGAGACACAGTGAAGATAAACCGGAGACAAACGCAACAGCGCGCGCGTGTGTGTTTGTGCCTTTAAGAGATGATCTGTTTAGTGTCGCTAAGTGATTCATGAGTCGATTCATTTTCATGCGAAGTGTAAGTTCTTCTTCTCAGTTATCTCTCCGTGTTTACTGTTATTAATTAAATGTTGTGGTTTTAAATAAACACCAGATACTTCAGAACAGTTTGTGTGACTCTTTTACATTAAAAAGCTTAATTTAAAAGCTTAATTAAACTGCTATTACCACAGATCTGTAACCGACTCAGACTTGTTCCGTCTAAAAGTTTTCTGATGATCCTAAAAGTTCAGCAGATGATCCTGAACTAACGAATTTGATAATGAATAAACTTTTGCCTCTGATTGGCTCTGTAACGTCTTCTGTTCTCATCTAAATCACAAGTAAGAACCGCTTACGATTTACCAAAGTGAACCAGGAGTTTATATAACGTGCTGATAGAATCGACTCAGATGTGACCGGGTTGAATTATCTTTTTAAAGTAAATATTACAATCAGCAAAATTGCATCATATGTATGATGCACAACGTTAATGATGTTATTTTAGGTCATGAAGAGCTTTCACGATGGTTTCTGTGTGATTGTTGACGAATTTTGATGTGATGGTTGGTGCTTCGTAGCTCAAAGTCTGGATCAATCCACTGAGCTGTTAACTTAACGTGATCTTTTATATATCACACGATCGGATCGGCTACATTTAGGAAATATCGGCCGATCGCCGATAGCATATTTTGATTAAAAATCGGCCGATACCGATTCATAGCCGATCGATCGTCCCATCTCTAAGCCAATTTGGGACAAAGAGGTTCTCAATAGTCAATTTGTCTTTCACTGTTCGAGACCCCAAGCGCGTCTGAGGAGAGTACATTTGCCTGATACATGCTCCCTCCGACGCATACACAGTCTTATTTGCCCACACTTGGACGAGTGAGGCCAGTTTTGTGCACAGAGAGTCATAAATTAATCTCCACGTTTCTTCACTTCTGTACAGGCGCCTCAGGCTTCTAACCAGGGTCCTTACACCTCGTCAAGGACCCTGTCTCCAAGTTTTTTACTGCCGCAGGCCCTGCCAATTGTGTTTGTTATGCCTAGTTCACACTACACGACACTACACTACACCACACTACACTACACTACACGAGCCGAGCACTTGGCGACTGAAAAAAGATATCTAGCATGTCAAATATCTGGAGCTGAGTCGTCCAACTGGCGCAATGAGAACACAAGATACGGTGTGAGGGGAAACACAGGGGGGAGTTGTAAAAAGGTGGGACAGGGGCATAATATAGTTTATATCAGAATGCATGGGCACACACACAAGTTTTACAGTGTTTCTGACCTTATCGTTCTCTTCAAAACATAACACCAATGTAGCATTGCAGAAAATATCTATTAACCTCCAACTCACTACAGAACAATCCCTGCTGTTCGAGTAGCCAAATCCACTCAGATTCATTTATTTTTTTCTCATTGATTTTATGCTGCACATCAGCGCACAAACTTTGATCGCTCGCTACTTGTTGACGTGCATTTTTGGACGTGGTATCATTAAACCTTTCGTCACTTCTCGTGTCTGTTTTCGTGACAAAATGTAGTCTGGGAGACCAGAGAAGCTCGCCTGCGATTCCAGTTGGTGATAGATGGTGTAGTGTGAAACCCCCTATCGCCGATCAGTTGTGTAGTGTGAAAGCCATATCGACTTGAAAGACTCCCGATTACAAGAGATCCAGTTGTGTAGTGTGAACTGTACAGCGACCTGACGACTTGGAATGTCGTGTAGTGTGAACTTGGCTTAGGGGGCGCCCAGCTGACCGCTGTTCCACTAGCAGAATATCCTGTAGCACCTCCTGTGACTTGTTAATAACATTCTTAGCAGAATTCTAAATTGAACCTGCCACCGAACTTTCCCCCAATTTTCCTCCCAGTGTAGTGGTATCCAATTTCCCAGATTGCATTTTGCTTTCTTTGTGCTGCTGCTGACTTTTACTCCTGACTGAGAAGAGCCATGACTAACACACGCCCCCTCCGACACGTTAGCTGCATATGGGCTTGGTATTGTGTTCCGTGCAGGCGCCATTGATCAGCCAGCAGAGGTTGTAATTGCTTCAGTTATAAGGAATCCACTTAGGCGATCCAACCCAACGGGCGAGCCAATCATTGCCTTTGTAGGCGCCCAGCCTACCGGTAGCGCCACTGCAAATCTTAACAGCCTGCAACCAATGATTGTCTTATAATCAATAGCCTGTCAAATATTTCTTTGATTAATTGATAAGGCTTCTAAAAACGTAAAATTAGCACCAGCTAAGCACCTCATATACTACCATTATTTAAGTGAAAAGCAAGCAGTATTCAGTATCCTACAGTAAATAAACCATGCAGTCTGTGGGTCTGTTGGCTGTGTCATCTCGCCCTCCAGGCCCTTTGGGGAGCAATTCTATTATTCTAAACATTTCTGACATTTTCATCAGTGATTTCACACTGCACACAGCCAGATGGGACCGTTTCTATCTGTCCAGCTGCTTTGTGACCTTCCCTTGACACCTGAGATCTCAGGAGAGAAGTGTGGTGCAGATGAAGGACAGTAAACAGACATGTTTACTTTACTTTACTGAGAGACAGCAGTCTAATAGAAAATAGGATCTAAAATATTAACATATACTGCTGAAGTCAGCTTTCAAACTGGAGTTTTGAACTGACCTTACAGGTTAGCTATGTGTACTTTTGTGACAGGGATCTTTAAAAAGTTTCTGCACTTTTATATTTTGGTTGGAAACGGTGAGGGCAGTAGTAATTGGTCATGACTAAAAAGACTGAGAGAGAGCTTATAGTCTGGATTCTCCTTGTGTGTTTAAAATTTTTGCTATTTTATTTATGAATTTTACACCTTTTTGTCCCAATTTGGCTTAGTCAATTTGTCTTTTAATGGTGGAGACCCCAATTGCGTCCGAGGAGGGTACATTTGCCTGACACACCGACGTATGTGTATGTGACGTACATTTGCCTGACAATTGCTCCCTCCGACGTATGTGCAGTCCATGACCCCTTCTTATTCGCCCATATTGGGTGGATCCAAGTGTGAGGCCAGTTTTACGTACGGAGGGTCATGCACTGATCTCCACATTCGTCCACTTCTGTACAGGTGCCCTGGGCTATTAACCAGGGTCCTCATGCATCGTGGAAGACCCCACCCCTTTTTTAGTCCAGTCTTTTCCCACCCAGACTTAAGTGGCCAATTTTGTCTGCTGCAGGCACTGCCAATTGTGTCCAGCAGCTTTGTGACCTTTCCTGACACCTGAGATCTCAGGAGAGAAGTGTGGTGTAGATAAAGGACAGTAAACAGACATGTTTACTTACTGAGAGACAGCAGTCTAATAGAAAATGGGATCTAATATCAAATATTAACACAGATACTGCTGAAGTCAGCTTTCAAACTGGAGAATTTTAAACTGACCTTACAGGTTAGCTTTGTGTATTTTTGTGACCGGGATCTTCAAAAAGTTTCCACACTTTTATATTTTGGTTGGAAATGGGGAGGGCGGAGGGGAGGAGTAGTAATTGGTCGTGACTGAGAGACTGAGCAAGAGCTTTTTTGGAAGCTTTAAGGGGAAGAAAATTATAATGTGATGATGATGTGAAAGCAGCGGTGCATCAGTGGCTAACTCGCTCAACCAAAAACAATCTTTGCTGTCATTAAAAAGTTGGTACAATGCTGGGAAAAATGCATCGGACGGCGACGATGTAGAAACGTGATGTCATTTGTTTTTAAAATTCTCAGTAAATAGTGTGGAAACTTTTTGAAGAACCCTCGTATCGGTGTGCTGACCTTTTGTTTGACTTCTCAGGACTTATTTGGACTTATAAGAGCCTGACGTGACATTTACAGATAGAAAAATGCATTTGTAAACGTATTCCCATATTTTTTGGCAGAATTTCAGCCTTGTCATGGTTTTAAATCGGACACGTTGCTGGTTTTGTGCGCAAACTGCTCGTTTCATTTGAACCTGGCCATACGAACACTGGAATTTGGACCATTCTTCTGCACATAACTTGGTTACACCTCAATGTGTGGCACGGTGACTCAGTGGGTAGCACTGTCGCCTCACACCCTGAAGGTGCTGGGTTCAATTCCCAGGTGGAGTGGTCCAGGTCCTTTCTGTGTGGAGTTTGCATGTTCTCCTCGTGTATGTGTGGGTTTTTTTCTGGGAGCTCTGATTTCCCCCCACAGTCCAAAGTGAGGTAAACAAAATTGCCCATGACTGTGTTTGACATTAAAAAGACCAAATTACCTGTCCTGTCATGAATGTTATTAAAGTGTGTAAAACATGATGTTAAAATCCCAATAAATCTGGTGGCACAGTGGCTTGGTGGGTACCACTGACGCCTTACAGCAAGAAGGTCCAGGGTTTGATTCCCAGGTGGAGCGGTCCGGGTCCTTTCTGTGTAGTTTGCATGTTCTCCCTGTGTCTGTGTGGGTTTCCTCTGGGAGCTCCGGTTTCCTCCCACAGTCCAAAGACGTGCAAGTGAGGTGAACTGGAGATACAAAATTGTCCATGACTGTGTTTGATACTAAAAAGACTGGAACTGATTGTTCTTGTGTAACTTGTAATTACCTGTCCTGTCATGAATGTTACCAAAGTGTGTAAAACATAACCGTATGGACAGATGATCAATGTTGTTCATGAATGTTATTTGTCCTTAAAAACATTTAAAATTTTTTAAACAATATTCAGCACTCCAGAAGCTGTTTATGCTAGAACATGTTTGCCCTGTCCTCTCCTGTCCCTGTACCTCCCAGACAAGCCTGATCCCTGTGATAAATGAGCGTCTCATTTCGATGACAACGTACCTCGCATCCTTTGTCTTCCTCCCACCTCTACCGTATCACTCAGGGCCACAGTGTCATTTGCTCTCAAAAGACCATAACACCCCTGTCTACTGATGAGAGGAAAACGTACCCAAACAAATAAAGCTGAGGACATGCAAACAGACACACGCCTGATGACATTAATCGTCCACAGGCTCCAATATTTGTTTCGCCTTTGTATGTTATCATTTGTCGGAGAGTCATGCTGAGAGAAACTTTAACTGGGAGGAAATGAAAACGCCAACTGGAAGGTTAATACTCGGTTGGCCTTAAAACGTGGGATTACATGAAATACACAGGCTGGAACATACTTATGTGAGGTTAACATCCTTGTTTTATGTACTTCAGACATGGGAATAATAAGCATCTAAAATATTGTTTGCTATGGAGGGATTTTTGCCTTTATTTACTGCAGCAAAAGACATTAATCACACAGAAAAAATAATGGCTTTATTATTGCTCACAGATATTTATTCTGAATTTAATTTAGCACAAAAACAGGTTTTTCCATCAGTGTTTCTCCTAATAAGTTTGTTGCAGTTGCCAATAAAACATTAATTTGTTTTTTGGATCATTAATTTACAGTTGCATTATTTAATATACACTGATCAACCATAACATTAAAACCACCTCCTTGTTTCTACACTCACTGCTCATTTTATCAGCTCCACTTACCATATAGAAGCACTTTGTAGTTCTACAATTACTGACTGTAGTCCATCTGTTTCTCTACATATCTTTGTAGCCTGCTTTCACCCTGTTCTTCAATGGTCAGGACCACCACAGAGCAGGTATTATTTAGGTGGTGGATGATTCTCAGCACTGCAGTCACAATTACATGGTGGTGGTGTGTTAGTGTGTGTTGTGCTGGTATGAGTGGATAAGACACAGCAGCGCTGCTGAAGTCTTTAAACACCGTGTCCACTCACTGTCCACTTTATTAGACACTCCTACCTAGTTGGTCCACCTTGTAGATGTAAAGTCAGAGATGATCGCTCATCTATTGCTGCTGTTTGAGTTGGTCATCTTCTAGACTTTTAAGAGTGGTCACAGGACGCTGCCCAGGGGTGCTGTTGGCTGGATATTTTTGGTTGGTGGACTGTTCTCAGTCCAGCAGTGACAGTGAGGTGTTTAAAAACTTCATCTGCATTGCTGTGTCTGATCCACTCATACCAGCACAACACACACTAACACACCACCACCATAATAATAATAATAATAATAATAATAATAATAATAATAATAATAATACCTACTCTGTGGTGGTCCTGTGGTGGTCCTGACCATTGAAGAACAGCATGAAAGGGGGCTAACAAAGCATGCAGAGAAATAGATGGACTACAGTCAGTAATTGTAGAACTACAAAGTGCTTCTATATGGTAAGTGGAGCTGATTAAATGGACAGCGTGTAGTAACAAGGAGGTGGTTTTAATGTTATGGCTGATCGGTGTATCTGGGTACATTAAATGCTGAAAGGTTTATGCCACATTTATTTCATATTTAAAAAGCATTTGTGTCTTACATTTACCAGGTTGTGCAACTTTTACAGTAGTATCTGCAGCCACACACTTTTGATAAGTGGAAATAAGCCTAATTGTTTTACATCACTGTGAAAAAATTTTGGCCGTGCAGAATAGTTTTACATTAGCCACATTGGAGGGCTTCCAAGCACAAATTGCCACTGCATATGATATCATTTTTCTCTTGATTAGCAGTGTTTTTTGATTTGCATCTGTCCTATAAACACAATTGGCCTCATTTACTTTAACTGTGCAATCATAAACATTAGCCTTATCTGGGGGAAATGAGGATGGATCCAAAGCCTAACCAGAAGCACTAGGTGCAAGGTGGGCAAAACTTACATACTTATATGCATTCATTAAACCTAAGGGCAGTTTAGAGTGGGCAATTCATTTTGTCCATTTTTGGGAGGTAGAAAAAACCCAGATATTGATGTAGGAAGAACATGGCTAATTTCTTACATACAGTAACCAGAGGTGTGGATTAAATGTGAGGAATGGTTTTAGATCAGGTACCGGCAGCATGCCAAGATTTACATTTACATTTTCAGCCTTTAGCAGATGCTTTTTTTTTTTAATCCAAAACGACTTACAGTACTGTGGCATTATGTATTGTCTAAGCAATTGAGGGTTAAGGGCCTTGCTCAAGTGCTCAACAGTGGCAACCTGGCAGTGGTGGGGCTTGAACCAGTGACCTTTCGATTACTAATCCAGTACCTTAACCTCTAGGCTACAACTGCCATAAAGGCAAGTTGTGCTAGAAAGGAGTGATTAGTCCAGAATGTTTGCATTTGTGAGCAGTTAAGTCAAGTCTTGTGTTATGAATGATGAAAGGGACTAAACCAGTTACTGTTGTAAATAGTATAAATAAATAAATACTTACCTGTCGTGGTGGGGATGGTCCGGGTATCGATGATGGTCCGTGACGTTGCCGGGTAGAAGGTGCCTGAAGAGAGAGAAAGCATAGAGTAAATTAAGCTAGCTGAATTATTTATTCAAGTATGAATTGTATGAGTGAGATGGCCATATGTATGTGTTGTATGTGTTTAGAATGTTCCCTCCAATTTCTTCTGTAGCTGGATTGGCTGCCAGGTCCTAGAGGGGAGGGATTTTTTTGTTAAAACAGGAGGAAGTAAGGGCTGCAGTCATTCTGAAGTAATCATCTCTACATGTCTACGGTCAACAGCAGTTGTTTTTAGGGTTGTTCCAGTTAATAGTGACTAAAACGTCACTTAAGTGACACAAAATGCTTAGTCTTAATCTAAACTAGTAAATTACACTTCGGATTATAAGCTTGATTAGTCCGCAGTCCAATCTAAAGTATACTGCAGTCCATTCTTAAAGTAGGATCGTAGAGGCCAAGTTCAAAAATTAAGTGGTTAAAATGACTGTCTTTTTTTTTTTAAGGGAACAACTGATGTGCTCCTAAGCCTCCACATTGCCAAGATTCGATTGAGGTGTCAACCGATGTCAGACATCACATTTAAAGTATTAAGTGTGCTCCAAAGGGCACATATCAACACCCTTTAGATCAGTGTTTATTTTATTTTATTTTTTTACTTTTTTTTCAAGCAAACCCCTTTTTTGTCCATGATTTTTTTTCTGCTACCCAGTCAACACACACAATGTATTTTAATTTATATGGTCTCACTGTGATTTACAAGATGTAACATAAAGCCTTCACAAGGGGGCGTTTGCATAGAATTGTATTACGGTATTTTTTTTTCTGTGACCCAAGTGTCTAAGTTTTGAAAAGCCTTGCTTTAGAAAGTAAACCCTTCGGTGTCCTCACCACAAAGGGTGTTCTCTTGGTTTAAGATGTTAGGACATAGTGATAATTACTTGAGATTTAGATTTGGTCGAAAACAAGAAAAACTATCCAGCAACAAAGATTTGGCAGGATATTTGTTGATTAACAAGAAAGGCGTCTCTAATGTTTTTGAAAGTGCCTGTAAGTCAGATCTTGTCCAGTCAGCTTCATTTTTTTTGGTTGGGTCTTGGTTTGGTTATAAAGGGTGCAATGTTGGAAATGGTTCTTTGCACAAGTGGACTGCAGCAGTTCTTGGATTTAAAGAACAGGTGGTTCAATAAAGGTTAACTGTATTTCAGAGGGTGACTGGTTATTTGATATTTGAGAAGGCTGCTTCTGTCAGACTCATGTCGCTTTATTCTGCGGCTGGTGTCAGATGGGAAATGCACGGGTGAATAGAAACACTGATGCGCTAGTATTAGAATGGAAATGTGTTCCATTCTAACACTTTTGCACAAGACATGAAGCCATACTTTCCATTTTTATGAGGTTGAAGCATAACCGGGAAGTGAGCAAAACGAGTGATGGAGCTTTTTTGATTTCTAGATTTATTCATTTAGTTTATACATCTTCTGCCTAAAACGTTTAAAATGATCAAATTGTTTCGTAGATCAAATGGAATCATGAGCTATGTAAATTGTTACGTAAGCTAGTCGTCCTGAGATGCATCTCAAATCGCATCAGCTGGTGCAGCAATCTAATACGCTAGCCAACAGATGCCGTTGACCATGTCAGAAAGAGGAATGGCTGAATGGGGAGTCACCTCCTTAGTGCTGCAAAAGTGACCCCCTACAGTCTGGTCGAGGTGCTAGCACAGGTGTGGGAGGTGTACATAGAGCATAGTGTGCTCTTCTGTAGGGCTGTCTGTAAGAATCAACCACTAGCCAGAGTCAAGATGTTCACAAATGTCAAAGGAGGTGTGTGGTCCTCCTCACGCAGCCAAAGGTGTCTTGAGGGGTCCAGAAGTCACCAGACTGCACAGTGGCACACTGGCACAGCGATCTAATGTGCAGCCCACAACTGCAGAGATCTCAAGCTCTTGAGTTCCAATCCCAGGCAGCGCTATCGACCTGACATTGTCCAAACAGGTACGATTGGCTGTGTCTGAGGGGGGAGGTTGATGGGGTTTTATTGCCTATGTGTAATTGCAACGTGTGCTGTTTGGTTGAGGCACCTGTACTAGTGGTAGATGATTGTCTTACCGTATGTGGTAAGGTATCTGTGAGACTCCATCACTGGCAGGTGAAAAGACACAGCCAGCAACTGCACCCCTGTCAGAGAGGGCGCATGATGGTTTCAGCTCTCCTCCGCCGGCGTAAGGGTGGTGCAAATGGCAAAACAATTGCAATAGGGGGAATTTTCAACAATAAATTGGGTTAAAGAAAGGGTTGGGGGTTAAGCCTATTTGTGTCTTGCAGAATTCACAGAGAATCCTGAAATAAACACTGATACCATGAAGCATGAATCATCTTGCTAATATCTAACTAATAGCTCACTAATAACCCTGCAGGATCACTGATGCATCACTAAACTACAGGAATTGTCCAACCTCAGGGACCCCCATGCATTTCACATTGTTACTGTGTTTCATTTTCTAACAAATGTGTGCAAGGTAATTGTGTTTATGCCATGGCTTGGTATACTGGAATACAAATAGGCACTGTCTGGTTGGCTGGGGGTCCCTGAAGACTGGGGTGAGCAGTCTGCAGTTATGATACAGCCCTGATATGGTGGGCTGAAATTAATGGTCAAGCCAAAATGCTTTGGGTGTTACACTGATGTGATTAATTTAGTTGTTTTTATGATGAACACCTTTGGTCTGAGCAAGAATGTGTGTAGGAGGTGGGGTAAATATTTTCCTCTTTCCTGATTCTTCAGTTTTTGTGTATTTGGTACACTTTCAGACCTTTAGACAAAATGAAGGTAAGACATACACCGATCAGTCATAACATTAAAACCACCTCCTTGTTTCTACATTCACTGTCTATTTTATTGGCTTCACTTACGTAGTTCTACAATTACTGACTGTAGTCCATCTGTTTCTCTGCATGCTTTGTTAGCCCCCTTTCATGCTGTTCTTCAATGGTCAGGACCCTCCCACAGGACCACCACAGAGCAGGTATTATTTGGGTGTTGGATCATTCTCAGCACTGCAGTGACATTGACATGGTGGTGGTGTGTTAATGTGTGTCATGCTGGCATGAGTGGGTAAGACTCAGCAGCGCTGCTGAAGTTTTTAAACACCTCACTGTCCCTGCTGGACTGAGAATAGTCCACCAATCAAAAATATATCCAGCCAACAGCGCCCTGTGGGCAGCATCCTGTGACCACTGATGAAGGTCTAGAAGATGCCCAACTCAAACACCAGCAAATGATGAGCGATCGTCTCTGACTTTACATCTACAAGGTGGACCAACTAGGTAGGAGTGTCTAATAGAGTGGACAGTGAGTGGACACAGTATTTAAAAACTCCAGCAGTGCTGCTGTGTCTTATCCACTCATACCAGCACAACACACACTAACACACCACCACCATGTCAGTGTCACTGCAGTGCTGAGAATCATCCACCACCCAAATAATACATGCTCTGTGGTGGTCCTGTGGGGGTCCTGACCATTGAAGAACAGGGTGAAAGCAGGCTAAAAAAGTATGCAGATAAACAGATGGACTACAGTCAGTAATTGTAGAACTACAAAGTGCTTCTATATGGTAAGTGGAGCTGATAAATTGGACAGTGAGTGTAGAAACAAGAAGGGGGTTTTAATGTTATGGCTGATCAGTGTAGATAACCTGAGTAAAAAGTAAATGCACATTTTTAAATGAAGGGATACAAATAATGCCCAGCTTTTCAACCCAGTCAACCAATTAACCATGTTATTAATAAGTGGATTTAATTAGACTAAACACCCAGGCTTGATTACCACTGCAGAAATTGGATTAGGGTTTTTAAAATTCCCCTCAGAGGGAATGTCATTTGTAAATACATTCTTTTAGGTTCTCCTCAGTGCCAGCTTTTGTGTGCACATACTTTGGGAGTCATGGTTATTCAGCAGACATGTGGCGTTGTGGAGAATTCAGGGATTTAGAAGCACAGAGCAGGAAGACACTGCCACAGGCTGCCGTTTACATACCTGCACACCTAGAGCAATTTCTCCAACAAAAACTCCAACTGGTCTGACTGCGTTATGAAGCTTATTCACATCAGACAGTAAAAAATTGCATGAGGTTGAATATTAAACACTGCCTAAAACGGTGGTCCCCAACCACTAGGCCACGAACCGGTACCGGTCCGTGGGTCATTTATTACCGGGTCACACAGAAATAATTAGAGATCGCTACATCAGCAATGAAAACGCTACTTTTTTTTAACTGGTGTTATTGTCTCCAATGACCCCTAGGTGGGAACAGCGTCTCTTTGCAGCAAAATAGCTCATTTGTGAGTTTAGTAAGTTTTGTAGTTATTTTATTTTAAAGACCCCCTACCCACCCCTGCTGGTCCGTGAAATTATATCTTATATATAAGCGCTTGAGGCCAGATTCAAACCGGCAACCCATGGAAAATGTTAAATTTTTTAGGAAGTCTAAATTTAAAACAAATGATATGAACATGTAATATTTTACAGTTTAAATACCTGTCCTTGCTATAAAATTGCCAATGCATTGCTGATATGGCAATAAACCCAAACAAACAAACAAACAAAATATCTTATATGAAACCGGTCCGTGAAATTATATCTTGTATGAAACCAGTCCATGAAATTATATCTTATATGTAAGCGCTTGAGGCCAGATTCGAACCAGCAACCCATGGAAAATTGTTACTTTTTTAGGAAGTCTAAATTTAAAACAAATGATATGAACATGTAATATTTTACAGTTTAAATACCTGTCCTTGCTATAAAATAGCCAATGCATTGCTGATATGGCAATAAACCCAAACAAACAAACAAACAAACAAAATATCTTATATGAAACCGGTCCGTGAAATTATATCTTGTATGAAACCAGTCCATGAAATTATATCTTATATGTAAGCGCTTGAGGCCAGATTCGAACCAGCAACCCATGGAAAATTGTTACTTTTTTAGGAAGTCTAAATTTAAAACAAATGATATGAACATGTAATATTTTACAGTTTAAATACCTGTCCTTGCAATAAAATAGTCAATATGTTGCTGATATGCCAATAAACCCAAACAAACAAATAAAATATCTTATATGAAACCGGTCCGTGAAATTATATCTTATATGAAACCAGTCCGTGGTGCAAAAAAGGTTGGGGACCTGGTCTAGAAGATATACTATATGGCCAAAAGTATCAAGACATCTGACCATGAGCTTGGAGGACATCTGATTCACAGCACACATAGCCATTCCAGTACCATGTCATTGTGTTCAGAATGGTTCACCAACCAAAATAAACCTGGTTAGTGTGGGTCATATAGGAGTACCTTTACATTTATGAATGGGAAATGTATTACCACACATAGTAGGTGTAGCTCATCCAATTGCCAAGGGTGGCACGGTGGCTCAGTGGGTAGCACTGTCGCCTCACAGCAAGAAGGTCATGGGTTCGATTCCCAGGTGAGGCGGGCCATGACTGTGTTTGACATTAAAACTTGTGAACTGATGAATCTTGTGTAACGAGTAACTATCTTGTCTTAATAAATAAATAATTCACAACACACATAGCCATACCAGTACCATGTCATTGTGTTCGGAATGTTTCACCAACCAAATTAAACCTGGTTAGTGTGGGTCATATAGGAGTCCCTTTACATATATGGATGGAAAATCTATACTCACAAGGTTCATCTAAATGGTAGGTGTAGCTCATACAATTGCCAATAAATATATGTACAAGAGAGGTGGATACTGTAAACTTACCAGACTGTATGTAGGAGTTTAACCAAGTGTCGGAATTCCCGTAGTATTTCCTAGGGGAATACCCTTCTTAGTTACAGCGATTTAACAACATACAATATGTTAAAACTTCAACATGATTTAGCTGTTCTGTCATACCGGGCTGTACATTATAAATCAAAATCCTGCTGCAGTATCGAGAGAAATGTGCTTTATGTTTAAAACAAGACAGTTAAAGAATGGAAGCTAGCTCAGGACAAAAATGACTTCTCCCATGAGTCAGTGGGAGTTACTTGTCATTGTCACGTTTGTTCTCACTATGGCTCTTCCTAAAGGTCTTTATTTATGAACATGCCTGGCTTGCCATAGTAGGTTTAGTGGGTTTTGCTGTATTTTATTCATTTTGCTTTGCTGTTTGCAAGCAGTATCAGGTCGAATTTAATTCAAGACTGGTAATAAAGGTCATTACTGCCACCTAGTGTTGAAGTGAAACGTTTATGCTTAGGTGGATAAAGATATGAGTATTGATACGGATACACGTGTGTGTGTGTGTATGTGTGTGTATATACAGTATATATATATATATACACACACACACACACACACACACACACACAAAGAAATTAGTTGGCTGTCGCCTCAGCAAGAAGGTTCTGGGTTCGATTCCCAGGTGGGGCAATCAAGGTCCTTTCTGTATGTTCTCCCCGTGTCTGCGTGGGTTTACTCCAGGTGCTCCGGTTTCCTCCCACAGTGCAAAGACATGCAAGTGAGGTGAATTGGAGACACTAAATTGTCCAAGACTGTGTTCGATATAACCTTGTGAACTGATTACAATTCCTCTAAAGGCATTTATAACTAATTAAATAATATTTAAATGGCAATTCTGTCTACATCAGTTGCTGTAGTGTTTTGTAAACCTTTTTTTCTAAAGATTTGGAAGGCGTTTTATTTTCATCTCTTGTCACAGGTGGCACAATTATGTACAGATTACCAAAGGGATCATCCACCCCACCCCTCTGTTCTGCTCATGCATCTATCAGAATTGAATTTGGTTTTGGTATGAATGAGATGCTTGATGAGGCATCCAGAATAAAGCCATTCAATATTTTTCTTTTCTTTTTTTCCCCAAGTCAGCGTCTGGAGGTGCGGGCACAGGTGGCTCAGGCTTTCCTATCAAAGTTTCAGCTGTCCAGTGAAGAAATGGCTGCCCTTCGGTATGCACGTGACGGCCCCATCACTGAGGTAACCTGTAATATACAAAATATAAGTTAGTTCTAAATAGTTCATTATTTAGATTGTGTGGATTGATGATAATTAGTACTGGTAGTGATGGATGAAACAGTATAAGCAAGATTTGGTCCAAGTTGTCAAATAGTCAATCTGTAATCAAAGCCAGCTAACGTAACCACAATTAGCAGTGAGATTTTTAATTTGCTTTTATTAAAGTCATCAACTGTATAATGTGGCATCAGCATCAAATAAATGATTCCCTTCAGCTGCTCCTATGGTTGCCACAGTGGTTAATTTGTCCTCATATTTGATTGGGCACAGTTTTTACATTGGATGCCATTCCAGATGCAGCCCTCATATATCCGGTCTTGGGATCAGCACTAAGGGTGCACTGATATGTGTTTCCCTAATGACTAGGTTCACATAATGCTGTGCTCCTTCTGTATTTGTGAGCCCATAAATACACAATTTGAAGACCTTATATACCCACCCTATAATCCTCAACCCCACCAAGCCCTGACCTCATCCCTATAAAAACAAATTTGGACTGAATTGGAATGCCAATTATGGGCCAGGCCTTCTCATTCGACATGGATCAGATGGGCTCGCATTCCTACAGACACACTTCCAATGTCTTGTGCAGATTGGTAGATTGGGTAACTCTATATAATGCCCATGATTTTAGAATAGGATGTCCAGCAAGCTCAAGGTCAGATGTTCACATACAATTGACCATATAGTGTGTGTGTGTCATGGTTACTATGGGAAAGAATGCTACTGTGAAGCATTAACGGTAATCGTAGCCTGGTGCTTGCAAGATGTTAGAGTTTGTGTGTGTGTGTGTGTGTGTGTGTGTGTGTGTGTGTGACCAACAGGATTTCTTTAAAGCCTTAAATCGAGTTAAAAACATTCATGAAGATGTGAAAGTTCTACTGAGGACCAACCAGCAAACAGCAGGGTGAGAGAAACAATCTCTGACATACAGAGCTGATTATTTTACAGCAGGTGTTTGGTTCTATGTTTCTCTGATAAATGTTACATGACTGCATATTTCATTAGATTGGAGATCATGGAGCAAATGGCAGTTCTGCAGGAGACCTCGTTCGAGCAGCTGTACCGCTGGGCACAGAGTGAGTACGGCGTGTTCACATATTCAGACGAAATACACATGAAAAGTGACACATTTCGGGAATCGTGTCACAGCTGCTGTGAGGGAGTGGGAAGAAACCTGAGTCACAGACATACCAACTAATTAATAACTGCTTTTATTAATTATTATAAGCTTCTCGCGTTCGGTCTCTCCCTGACTCCGTCTCGCGCTTTGTCATACTTTTGATCATAGATGAGTGTCGAGGGTTGACTCAGGAGACGTGTGATGTTCCTCCAGTGCTCAGCCAAGCCATGGAGGCTTTGCAGAACCGGCCTGTTCTTTATAAGTGAGTACAAATGAACACTTTTACTGCTCGAGACAGTTTGTACAATGCAAGGGCTGAATAATTACATTGTACTTTTATTATTTTTATTTTTATCACCATCTAATGGTTGTACAGGCTTTTGTTGACACTAATTGATAATGATGGGTGGCTCGGTGGGTAGCACTGTCGCCTCACAGCAAGAAGGTCCTGGGTTCGATTCCCAGGTGGAGCAGTCCGGGTCCTTTCTGTGTGGAGTTTGCATGTTCTCGCCGTGTCCGTGTGGGTTTCCTCCGGGTGCTCTGGTTTCCTCACACAGTCCAAAGACATGCAGTCATGTTAATTGGAGACAATGAATTGCCCTATAGGTGAATGGGGTTGTGTATGTATGTATGTGTGTGTGTGTATAGATGTGTATGTATGTGTGTCTGCCCTGCGATGGACTGGCGCCCCGTCCAGGGTGTCACTGTGTGTCTTGCGCCCATTGAAAAGCTGGGATAGGCTCCTGCATTGATAATTGATAATGTTTACATTTACGGACATTTACGGTAGTTACCAGATGCTTTTATCCAAAGCGACTTACAATTCTGGCCTTCAAAAACATCTTATCTTGAGTTCTTTAAAATAAGAATTTATATCTGTTTGTTGTTACATTAGGAATATAAAGAAACAAAAATTAGGACTAAAGTTAAAATGGAACCATGCCCACATGGCAGATATTATTGCACCTATGGCAGCAGGTATAAATCATCAAAAGTTAGCTCTAACAAAGCCCACCCATTTTGAAGGAGGATATCATTTATCAGTTTTACTATCATTTGAAATTAGTCTCATTACTTTCATATATTTCTTGGCTCTCTATCAATCTATAGATGTACCACCAACCACAGCACAACGTTCTTACTACAGTATAGGCTGAAAGCCTTTTTTTATTTGAACACTTTTTATTTAAACTCAAATTGAATAGGAAGGCATGAAAGATTTTTTAGATTTTAATGTTGTTTTTCAAATTATCAGTAGATACAATTAAAACAATATGTTAATATTATAACATACAGTATATTATACGTGATATATGCATGCTTTGGTGGCCGTAAGTTGTTCCATCATTTCCTGCTCTCCATGGATGGTCTTTAGTAAGTTTTTAGCGGACTTTCAGATCTGCAAGATCAGACGCTTGCTGTTTACATTTTTATGTTCTCCGACACATAAATAACAATTCACGTTGTATGTGTATCCAAGCATTTATAATTATTTATGTATCTAATAATGATTATTACACCTGTAAAATGATATATGAACTGTATATCAGAACTCTGTTGATGCCTTTTGTCCAATCAAATTACTTAACTTAAGATTAACCAATTTATGCTTGACCTAATTCTATATTGGCGCTGATGATGACGTATATCTGGTGATTTCTCTGTGCCAATATATACAGGGCTACTTTAAGTACAAGCAAATCTTACTAGCATAGTTTTCTTCCTGACCACGGATCAGGCCATTGTTCTATGTACTTTTAATGGGTACAGTTGAACTAATTAGAATTAGACAGATCATACTTTGAGTGGAGTTTCTTTTGATTATCTGAGTAATCAGATAGCTTGCAGTCAGATTATGGTCAGATTTTAGGAATGTATGTGATTGTATTCAGTGTAATACTGGTCTGGGTACAATTGTACGGCAGTTCCTCATATTCACCACATGGAGTCAGAGTCACACTGGGCTCTACCAACACTGAAACTTGACGGAACAAGTACAAGGAAACAAGAGACCATTTTACAATAAAACTTAATAAAAGGAGTTTAACCGACAGTCCTGGTTTTTCAACAAATGCTGCTCACATTAAGCATTATTACCTGTGTGCAACAGAAGCTACACATCACAGTTCTCAATTCCAGATGTTTCAGAGCTCTGCAGCTGAGTATTTAACACATGGAAACATGAATAAACATGAGGGAAGTCTAGGGTTTATCCTTATCCTGGTCAGATTTTCAGAGGGTCCAGCACCACCTAGAAACAATGGGCACATTCCAGGAATACTCTGGACAGGGCACTAATCCATGGCAGGGCTTGTCTGTGTAGATGCCCAGCCAGCTGATAGCACACCTCAGATTCGAACCCGGATCTCTGCATAATAGACCGCTGCGCCACTCAGCGCCATGCAAGGTTTAGTTCAGAATTTTATTTTTACTATATTTTCACTGTTTTAAATGCAGTAAACTTTCAGTTTTTCCTAAAAAGAATGTGAAAATGTATTTAATCAGCCATTTCTACTGTGAATGTTGTGTATAAGGGAAATCTTATCTCTCTGTTTTTATAGACAGTGGTAAACTTGATGAGTTTCACTTTATCACTGTTTGCTTTACAAAGAGGGAAAATTTCTCTCAGTCATTCCTAAAGTGCTGACATGCTTTTCCCCTTTCTCTCAGAAAAACGGAGTACTTTAGGTTGATACCCGGTAAAAACATGTCATTCTTTGAAATGACCAGAAAGATTTGTGTACGCATGGAAAGTATACCTTACAACTGCATGACGATGGCTAAATCAGTAATCAAAATGATTTTGCTTAATATTTAAACCATGAGTATCTCAATTATAATACAAAATAATAGACTTGACTTGTTGTTTGTGTCTTACTTTTTGTGCTTACTTTTTTGCATTGTCTCAGTTTCGCTGTGCACACCATCATGACCACCCCCTCTCAAACCCCCACATTCCAGCCCAAGTAACCCCCAACTGTGTTTTGATTATTTTAAATAAACCAGCTGTTTCTTGAGGGTTCCACTACTGGTAATGCATACTAACACCAATATCATATGGCTGGAAAGCTGTTAATAAAATATTTTTATTAAAAAAAAAAGTTAATACTGTTAAATCCAATGATGATTACATTAGCTAAAGCTATGGATTTAGTTTAAAGCTCAATTCATGGACTTAAAATTTCAGCTACACAGAACAGTATTTATTATTTTTTTTATTTTATTTTATATTTTGTTTATGCATTTTCTCCCCCTTTTCTCGCTTTTTAGTGCGTCCAATTGCCCGATTGCGTCATACTTCCTCTTCACTAATGCTGGTCCCTGCTCTGATTGAGGAGAACGAAGCTAACCCACGTCCCCTCCGACACGTGGGCAGCAGCCGTATGCATTCTGTCACCTACACTTTGACGAGTTCAGTGCAGATCAGCACTGTGTACAGAGAGACACATCCTGACAGCACTCTTTTCCCATCTCTGTGCAGGCGCCATCAGTCAGCCAGCAGAGGTCGTAACTGCATTAGTTATGAGAGAGTTCCTATCCGGCTTTTAATATCCCACCCCTATCTGAACGACAGGCCAATCGTTGTTCTTGTGGCCGCTCAGCCCAGCAGGCAGGCAGAGCTGAGACTCGATACGATGTATTCGAGATCCCAGCTCTGGTGTTCCAGCGTGTGTTTTTACTGCTACGCCACCTGAGCGACACACAGAACAGTATTAACAGAAAGGCCGTAGCCATGAATTAAACAATGGAGGGGACCAAATCTAGGGGGGATGGTTGCTGTCATTACGCAAAGCTAGTGAGTGGAACATGTTTATTTTGTAATTATATATGTAGTTATATTACTATATTGGTGGGGGGCTATTATAATGCTTGAATATTGGGTTGGACGCCCTCAAATATAAATTGTGATTTATTAGCTGTGATTAACAGCTCTTGTTAAATCTTAAAATCGAGAAAATTACTCGTATAAGTTTCTGTGTAATTTGTACAAATTAACACGAGTGCTTAAAGTAAAGTCACATGCTAAAAAAGATGAAGAACCTTTGCCATACTGATTTCTGATACTGGTACCTGATTTTTTTATCCCCCTTTATCTTCTGTGTTCTGGCTATTTTTTTCTGTCTGATTTAGTTCTTTCCCACATTCTGATTTCATGTTGGTTGAGTCCAAGGCCAGAATGTAAAGAGGATGAGAAAGTGTGTTCCTGGAACGTGTGCCAGTTCCCTTCACCCCTCACCTCCTCCGTTGTTCTGTGGCTGGTGCAGACCTACTGTTTAGTCTACTCTGCTTCATTCTCAGCTCGTAGATAAAAACAGTGCCACTGTTCCACGCCACACCGGGAGCGTCTATTGTTTTCCTTTGTGTGTTAGTGAGACTCTTTCTAACCTCACATATTTTCCTCTCACTGGTTTTAGAGGTCAGGGTTTGAGCAGGAGGGCTTTGTTTGGTATGTTTTATGTTTTAAAGCTTTTGTGTGTGTTTGATTGTCAGATACACACTGGATGAATTTGGCACCGCGAGGCGCAGCGCAGTGGTCCGTGGCTTCATCGATGCTCTGACGCGAGGGGGACCAGGAGGCACACCCAGACCTATAGAGATGCATTCCCATGACCCTATGAGGTAAATGCAGTGCTAAATGCTAACTGTGCACAATCACTATAATGCTGTTTTTTCCTCAGATCAAATTCAATATTTCTATCAGCTTCAAACATAAACCAGTTGTTTCACAGGTAATTGAAGGTCACCCCAAGGACCAGACAATTCTAAAGAACTAAAAGCCGTATCATCTCGTTACATCACACATACAGCACTCATCTCTCTTACCACCTTTTATTTTTGTAGCGTTACGCGCCATTATGATGTCTCCGACCCGACAAATCCAATTGTTTTCTCTAAAGACATTAAAAACAAGCCGAATCGGTTTCAGAGAATCCCCAGCTCTTCAGGGAATCAGTTCGTTTGTAGGGAGTTCAGAGAAAGGGCAGCTGCAGAGATCTATGGATTTTAGGATACTGCAAGTAGCACGCTGCTGATCTAACATCCTCCCTCCGTCTCCCGGATCCTGCGGAGAGAACATCAGGTTTTGAGCAGAACGTCAATAAGAAGCGAGAAGAGCACTTCTCAGAACCGTGGCTCTTTATCTGCTCTCTTTGTTAAAACGAGTAACGTTTATTTAATGACGATTTACTCGGTTGCCATGTTTTGGCATAGGAACTCTGTGTTAGAGATCAGTTTGTTTACATGCTAAACATAGGATTTTTGAAATATTATGTTTTAGGTATATGATCACTAAGAAAAAGCTAAGAAAGTAAATAATTGGATTTTTTAAAAAATTGCAGCCATTATTTTTGCTACCCCCCAACCCCGAAATACATAAAATTATTCAATCTTAGCTTCTTTCTTTTTTTTTTGCCTTTTTTCTATTTCTATTCTTCTAGTCTAGTCATATGGAGACAACATGATTGGTAAATTTTACTGTCATTACAAATTGGGCTTCTTTAACATTTTTAATTTGCGTAGCATTCAAGTGCCTCACATTTTCTGGTTGGTTTGCACTATGAGGCGTCCTAGCAATGCTACGGCAATTCAGTTAGCAATCAGTTAGTTAAAATGTCCAAGATGTTGACGTGTAAAGCAGCTAAAAAACACTGCTTAGGCACAGGGGTTTGGAAAACCTCCAACCAATTCTGTAGACGCATGAAAACACGGACGAGTATTTTCATATTTGAGACGGAGTCTCGCACTGTTGCTGAATATTTTAGGTTTTCATTCATCTCCTAATTATGTTTTAGATATATGATTATAAGAAAAAGCTGAGAAAGTAAATAATTGGATTTACCCCCCCCCCCCCCAATCCTAACCCTACCCCTCCCCCAAAATACATACTATTATTAAAGCTTTTATTTTTTTTTTTTTTTTTTTTTTTGCCTTTTTACTATTTTTGCATTATTCTATTTTCATCCCAATCTAGTCATATGGGGACAGTATGATTGTTTTAGGTATATGATTTTAAGAAAAGCTGAGAAAGTAAATAATTTGATTTTTTAAATTGCAGCCATTATTTTTGCTACCCCCCCCCCCTCGAAATACATACAATTTTTAAAGCTAAACTTCTTTCTTTTTTTGCCTTTTTCTATTTTTGCATTATTCCATTTTCATCCCAATCTAGTCATACGGGGACGATATGATTGGTATGATTGTTTTAGGTATATGATTACAAGAAAAGCTGAGAGAGTAAATTATTATTATTTATTTTTTTTAATTTAAATTAATAAAGAAATTAGGGATAGGGACCTCATAACTGATGCAGTTACGACCTCTGCTGGCTGGTGTCTGCACAGAGATGAGGGATAATACGATCAGGGTGTGGCTCTCCATGCACAAAGTTGACCCGCATATGAACTTGCCTCGTGCAGCTGAAAATATGCAGAAAAGATGCAGGCTGCACACGGATGGGGCGTATGTCAGTTCGATCTTCTCAATCGGGGCGGGGGTCAGCACCAGTGGAGAGGAAGCATAACACAATTGGGTAAAATTGCGAGAAAATAAATAAATAAAATAATAAAAAAAAAAGAATATCTTCGGCCTGATGTGAGGGTCTAGATGGCCCTTACAGTTCCCTCTGTTTAAAGTATATGGTGTGTGTGGACATGTAGAAAATCAAATCATCCTGGATAATGTGCTAAGTACCTTGATTTTTTGAGCTGACATCCACAAATTTAACAGATCAAGACTATAGTCTAATATTAGGCTGTAGTCTACCATCTCTGGAAGTCAAGTTATTCCTCCTAAGCCTCCTTTAATATGAGTTTCCATTTACTTTGACATCGAATATTATTGACAGAGTATCATAAATCTGTTTCTATCTTTTGTACCTCTGCATCGTCAACCTCTGTTGGCAGAGAAAGACCTCAGACTAGCATACCCCCTCCAACACATGTAAAGTAACCAGACAGTATAATGAATTTGGTCCTTATTAAAGTCACAGTCATTATGCTGCTCATATCCACTGAGTTCAACATGTTTACTACAAGTAATTTAAATCAGCGCAACATTTAATAGTATAATAACATATAATAGTGAGACACTCTTTAACCTCACATACGCTCTGTGTGTGTTTGTCAGATACATACTGGATTAATTTGGCACTGCGAGTGGTCCGTGGCTTTATTGATGCACTGCTGTCCCTAACTGACATGCAAAATTGTTGCAAAATAAGCATTGTCATACACATTTGTGGCAGATGGTCCTAATCTTTTGGCTCATCGGTGTACATTTTCATGAGCATGCTCAAGTTGATGTGATTCTTTTAAGAGTAATGAGAATGGACAGGATTAAGAAGGAGTTTATTAGAGCTACAGTGCAGTTAGTGAGGCGAGATTGAGATGGTTTGGGCATGTACAGAGTATTGAGGGAGGACATGGACTCTTGGTAACTGCCAAGTATCATGCATCATTCAGCATGACTTGGATTTGTTCCTCAAACACAGACAAACATCAGGAGCTTAGTCTGAAGTCTTGGCACTGACTGTACCTACTGTTCTAGGTATGTGGGGGACATGCTGGCATGGCTGCACCAGGCTACAGCTTCAGAGAAAGAACATCTGGAGGCTCTGCTGAAACAGGTCACAGTACAAGGTACGTTACGTATACACGAAATGGACAAAATTATTTAGACACCCCTTCTTATTATTGAATTCATGTGTTTCATCTATATCAATTGCTAACGTGTAATAAACTATATAAGGTAAATTATGTGCTTTCAAAATTGCACCAATAATTTAGTGAAGGCCCTTTCCTGAAGAAAAGCCTGGTATAAAGAAACTCCAGTGGTTTGCACAGAGCCCTGACTTCAGTGCCACTAAACAGCTTTGAAATGAACTGGAACATCAATTCAGGCTTTCTTGACTAACATCAGTGCTCAGCCATACAAACGCCCTTTTGACTCACATACTTCAAAGTTTAATGAGAAACCTGCTCAGAAGAGTGACTGTTGAGATCTAAGGTGTGTGGTACATGAGGTGTGTGCTTTTTTGGTTTTACAGGTGTTGAGGACACCATGCAGGAGATTGTTGGTCACATAACAGAAGGGGTGTGCAGACCGCTAAAGGTGAGACCATAAAACAAATCAGTCAGATAATTAATTTAGCAAAAATACAAAAGCAGTTTATTTATTTGCATTGAAAAAAAAAAGAACAATTATTATTTATATAGATTCGATCAGGGTGTTCAGAATCTCAGTGCTGGTGTGCTAGCAAAACATCCCACTGTGCCACCTGGGTGCCGCTTGAAGTCGCTTTTTGTTTCTAAAAACGACATGATTGGTGCTTGTAAAAGCTTCCCAGCCAATGGCACTGTAGCTTTATTGTTTCTCTGTTAGACTTGAATATGCTCTACAATACACCGATCAGCCATAAGATTAAAACCACCTCTTTGTTTCTACAGTACATTCACTGTCCATGTTATCAGCTCCACTTACTATATAGAAGCACTTTGTAGTTCTACACTTACTGACTGTAGTCCATCTGTTTCTCTGCATGCTTTGTTAGCCCCCTTTCATGCTGTTCTTCAATGCTCAGGACCCCCACAGGACCACCACAGAGCAGGTATTACTTGGGTGGTGGATCATTCTCAGCACTGCAGTGACAATGACATCGTGGTGGTGTGTTAGTGTGTGTTGTGCTGGTATGAGTGGATCAGACACAGCCGCGCTGCTGGAGTTTTTAAACACCTCACTGTCACTGCTGGACTAAGAATAGTCCACCAACCAAAAATATCCAGCCAACAGCGCCCCGTGGGCAGCGTACTATGCCCACTGATGAAGGTCTAGAAGATGACCAACTCAAACAGCAGCAATAGATGAGCGATCGCCTCTGACTTTACATCTACAAGGTGGACCAATTAGGTAGGAGTGTCTAATAGAGTGGACAGTGAGTGGACACGGTATTTGAAAAATCCAGCAGCGCTGCTGTGTCTGATCCACTCATACCAGCACAACACACACTAACACACCACCACCATGTCAGTGTCACTGCAGTAATACCTGCTCTGTGGGGGTCCTGTGACAGTCCTGACCATTGAAGAACAGGGTGAAAGCAGGTTAAAAAAGTATGTAGAGAAACAGATGGACTACAGTCAGTAATTGTAGAACTACAAAGTGCTTCTATATGGTAAGTGGAGCTGATAAAATAGACAGTGAGTGTAGAGGTGGTTTTAATGTTATGGTTGATCAGTGTATATGGACACCATTATCCACTTTGTTCTGTTGTGTGTTGAGTAGGTGAGGATCGAGCAGGTGATTGTTGCAGAGCCGGGTGCTGTGCTGCTCTACAAACTCTCCAACCTGCTCAAGTTCTACCACCACACCATCAGGTACAGCAGAATTCACCCACTAATAGATAAAACACTCATTTCTGCTAAATTAAAGCTTAAATGTTTTTACTATTGTCTTCTTTTAGTGGCATCATTGGCACAAGTGCTGCAGCTCTCTTAATGACCATGGAGGAGATGCACGTTCTTAGCAAGAAGATGTTCTTCAACAGCCTCAGTCTTCATGCTAGCCGTCTCATGGACAAGGTAAATAAATAGTGCTGACTTGACAGGAATTCTTGGCATTGAAAAAGGAATATAACCATTAAAACCAGTTTAATATGAGCACATATTTAATCATAATTAAAGACATGTAATTATGATCCACATATTACAGCTCCATATGACCTTTCCTGTTATTGCACAATGCTTGAAGTCAATAAACTGGAAGAACTTGTACCTTGTAAACAGCAGGGGCGCACGGCTCCGCTTAACCAATTAGCCTGTGCAGCAAAACAGCAGCCGCACACCTAAATTACCACCAAAATATCCATGAACACGGCCGGGCTTCTTCAGAAGGCTCCTTCACTGACGGGTCGATCCGTTGAAACAACAAGACGGTCTCGCTCGTCACTCTTCCGAGAGAATCGTCACCTTGGTAGCACACTAATCGAATAAAGCTTAAGGAGGTTACATATCAGTGGCCAAGGCCAGGTGCCAGAAACGCTGACCAGAGCTAATAAGCTCTATTAGCTGCTTCAGAGCAGCGGAGCTTCTAGCATGGAAGGATGGGTAAAAGAGCTCAGGCTTTATTAGAGTAAGTCGCACAGGGGAGATGAGTATCGAGCATTAGAAGAGTCTATACTCTGCTACCTGAAAAATGAACAACATTTGATATAGTTTGGATATATAAACTGCACTCTAGTGGTTTTTTTTTTCTTTCACTCCAGTAAAAATACTGTTTTCAGCTATTTGACTGAAAGTGCATTACCAACATGCTGCCACTGTTTGGCCCTTGAGTGAGCCCATAAACCCTCAATTGCTTTTAAAAAGGAACAGCTGACGAATGACTTAATAACTTAAAGCTAATGTAATTATAAATCCAGAAACGTAAATGTCAATTTATTATTTTTAGATTCAGGCAGATTTACAAACTATGGTGACAATGTGACATTACACACTTTTTTAAAGCACCCCCCAATTTTTTCCAAATTTAGAGAAGCCAATTTGCTGCTGGGGACCCCAATGGCGTCCAAGGAGGGTGTATATTCGCCTGACACATACTCCCTCTGATGTGTGCGCAGTCCACCAATCTTATTCTCCCATACTTTGGTGGATTTGTGTGCTCCTAAACTTTCTGTACAGATGCACTGTGTATTCTGACACCTTTCTATCAGAACCAGCATTAACTTCTTCAGCAATTTGAGCTACAGTAGCTCGTCTGTTGGATCGGACCACACAGGCCAGCCTTCGCTCCCTGTGACCTTGTCGCCGGTTTACCACTGTTCCTTACTTGGACCACTTTCGATAGATACTGAAGAGCTGCGGTTTTGGAGATGCTCTGACCCAGTCGTCTCGCCATCACAATTTGGCCCTTGTCAAACTCGCTCAAATCCTTACGCTTGCCCATTTTTCCTGCACACATCAACTTTGAGGATAAAATGTTCACTTGCTACCTAATATATCCCACCCACTAACAGGTGCCATGCTGAAGAGATAATCAGTGTTATTCACTTCACCTGTCAGTGGTCATAATGTTATGCCTGGTCGGTGTATATATATATATATATATATACAGTGTATCACAAAAGTGAGTACACCCCTCACATTTCTGCAGATATTTAAGTATATCTTTTCATGGGACAACACTGACAAAATGACACTTTGACACAATGAAAAGTAGTCTGTGTGCAGCTTATATAACAGTGTAAATTTATTCTTCCCTCAAAATAACTCAATATACAGCCATTAATGTCTAAACCACCGGCAACAAAAGTGAGTACACCCCTTAGTGAAAGTTCCTGAAGTGTCAATATTTTGTGTGGCCACCATTATTTCCCAGAACTGCCTTAACTCTCCTGGGCATGGAGTTTACCAGAGCTTCACAGGTTGCCACTGGAATGCTTTTCCACTCCTCCATGACGACATCACGGAGCTGGCGGATATTCGAGACTTTGCGCTCCTCCACCTTCCGCTTGAGGATGCCCCAAAGATGTTCTATTGGGTTTAGGTCTGGAGACATGCTTGGCCAGTCCATCACCTTTACCCTCAGCCTCTTCAATAAAGCAGTGGTCGTCTTAGAGGTGTGTTTGGGGTCATTATCATGCTGGAACACTGCCCTGCGACCCAGTTTCCGGAGGGAGGGGATCATGCTCTGCTTCAGTATTTCACAGTACATATTGGAGTTCATGTGTCCCTCAATGAAATGTAACTCCCCAACACCTGCTGCACCCATGCAGCCCCAGACCATGGCATTCCCACCACCATGCTTGACTGTAGGCATGACACACTTATCTTTGTACTCCTCACCTGATTGCCGCCACACATGCTTGAGACCATCTGAACCAAACAAATTAATCTTGGTCTCATCAGACCATAGGACATGGTTCCAGTAATCCATGTCCTTTGTTGACAGGTGACAGCCATGCAGACCAATTTGATGTAGTGTGCGGCGTATGGTCTGAGCACTGACAGGCTGACCCCCCACCTTTTCAATCTCTGCAGCAATGCTGACAGCACTCCTGCGCCTATCTTTCAAAGACAGCAGTTGGATGTGACGCTGAGCACGTGCACTCAGCTTCTTTGGACGACCAACGCGAGGTCTGTTCTGAGTGGACCCTGCTCTTTTAAAACGCTGGATGATCTTGGCCACTGTGCTGCAGCTTAGTTTCAGGTTGTTGGCAATCTTCTTGTAGCCTTGGCCATCTTCATGTAGCGCAACAATTCGTCTTTTAAGATCCTCAGAGAGTTCTTTGCCATGAGGTGCCATGTTGGAACTTTCAGTGACCAGTATGAGAGAGTGTGAGAGCTGTACTACTAAATTGAACACACCTGCTCCCTATGCACACCTGAGACCTAGTAACACTAACAAATCACATGACATTTTGGAGGGAAAATGACAAGCAGTGCTCAATTTGGACATTTAGGGGTGTAGTCTCTTAGGGGTGTACTCACTTTTGTTGCCGGTGGTTTAGACATTAATGGCTGTATATTGAGTTATTTTGAGGGAAGAATAAATTTACACTGTTATATAAGCTGCACACAGACTACTTTTCATTGTGTCAAAGTGTCATTTTGTCAGTGTTGTCCCATGAAAAGATATACTTAAATATCTGCAGAAATGTGAGGGGTGTACTCACTTTTGTGATACACTGTATATATATATATATATATATACAGTGTATCACAAAAGTGAGTACACCCCTCACATTTCTGCAAATACTTTATTATATCTTTTCATGGGACAACACTATAGAACTAAAACTTGGATATAACTTAGAGTAGTCAGTGTACAGCTTGTATAGCAGTGTAGATTTACTGTCTTCTAAAAATAACTCAACACACAGCCATTAGTGTCTAAATGGCTGGCAACATAAGTGAGTACACCCCACAGTGAACATGTCCAAATTGTGCCCAAAGTGTCAATATTTTGTGTGACCACCATTATTATCCAGCACTGCCTTAACCCTCCTGGGCATGGAATTCACCAGAGCTGCACAGGTTGCTACTGGAATCCTCTTCCACTCCTCCATGATGACATCACGGAGTTGGTGGATGTTAGACACCTTGAACTCCTCCACCTTCCACTTGAGGATGCGCCACAGGTGCTCAATTGGGTTTAGTCCATCACCTTTACCTTCAGCTTCCTCAGCAAGGCAGTTGTCATCTTGGAGGTTGTGTTTGGGGTCGTTATCCTGTTGGAAAACTGCCATGAGGCCCAGTTTTCGAAGGGAGGGGATCATGCTCTGTTTCAGAATGTCACAGTACATGTTGAAATTCATGTTTCCCTCAATGAACTGCAGCTCCCCAGTGCCAGCAACACTCATGCAGCCCAAGACCATGATGCTACCACCACCATGCTTGACTGTAGGCAAGATACAGTTGTCTTGGTACTTCTCACCAGGGCGCCGCCACACATGCTGGACACCATCTGAGCCAAACAAGTTTATCTTGGTCTCGTCAGACCACAGGGCATTCCAGTAATCCATGTTCTTGGACTGCTTGTCTTCAGCAAACTGTTTGCTGGCTTTCTTGTGCGTCAGCTTCCTTCTGGGATGACGACCATGCAGACCGAGTTGATGCAGTGTGCGGCGTATGGTCTGAGCACTGACAGGCTGACCTCCCACGTCTTCAACCTCTGCAGCAATGCTGGCAGCACTCATGTGTCTATTTTTTAAAGCCAACCTCTGGATATGACGCCGAACACGTGGACTCAACTTCTTTGGTCGACCCTGGCGAAGCCTGTTCCGAGTGGAACCGGTCCTGGAAAACCGCTGTATGACCTTGGCCACCATGCTGTAGCTCAGTTTCAGGGTGTTAGCAATCTTCTTATAGCCCAGGCCATCTTTGTGGAGAGCAACAATTCTATTTCTCACATCCTCAGAGAGTTCTTTGCCATGAGGTGCCATGTTGAATATCCAGTGGCCAGTATGAGAGAATTGTACCCAAAACACCAAATTTAACAGCCCTGCTCCCCATTTACACCTGGGACCTTGACACATGACACCAGGGAGGGACAACGACACATTTGGGCACAATTTGGACATGTTCACTGTGGGGTGTACTCACTTATGTTGCCAGCTATTTAGACATTAATGGCTGTGTGTTGAGTTATTTTCAGAAGACAGTAAATCTACACTGCTATACAAGCTGTACACTGACTACTCTAAGTTATATCCAAGTTTCATGCCTATAGTGTTGTCCCATGAAAAGATATAATGAAATATTTGCAGAAATGTGAGGGGTGTACTCACTTTTGTGATACACTGTATATATATATATATATATATATATATTGGAATTGATTAACACTAATGGGCAAAGGTACAGAGAAATCTCTTTTAAATCACAGTGTATATATTTATTAATATTCATAATTACTTTTATTATTATAATCATTTCCCTCTCTCTGACTTCCTCAGGTTGAACTGCCTCCCCCTGATCTGGGCCCTACAGCCTCCCTCACCCAGACGCTGTCACTCCTCAGGGAGGTATTAGCATCACATGACTCATCTGTGCTTCCTCTGGATGCACGGCAGGCGGACTTTGCTCAGGTAAAGAACACACTAAGGGTTGCAGAGTCCTGTTTCTTATAGCTTATATAATAGGAGTGTTGCTTATAGTGTTATTAATTTCATATAATCATTTAGATTTGTCTTTTCCTTATTCCAGATGTAGCGGGCTTGCATTATTTACCATTGCACCAGCCAAGCGCTCACACTTAATTATAGTAATACATGTATTAATAGTAGTATATGTACTAAGCTCTACAGGGCTGTTAGAGCTTTTTCCATACAGAAAATTACATTAAACTTAACATGATGAAAAAGTTCAAGTGTGAATCAAAATAAGACAACAGTTAAATTAATTAAAACAGGAGAGGTTTTTTTTGCCTGAGAAATTATTTATTTTGAAGGCCTGGGATGTAAAAATTAAGGGATGCCACATTTTTTTAGAACATACAATTACAGGTCTGACTGTTTACTAAAAACATTTAAATTTGGTGGGTGGTGCTACACAAAGCAGCAGTTACAGTGAACCAAAGTTCACAGCCAAGACATCCATCCAAATAAATATAATAAAGCAAGTGTTTTTTTTTCTTATTAAATAGAACACACAAGTTTAATATGACCAAACAATACTTGCTTACTTATCTATAGTTTTAAGTTTTTGCTTTATATACTTTTACATTGTTTTGTTCAGGTGTTGTCGTGTATCCTGGACCCCCTGCTGCAGCTCTGTACCGTGTCCGCCAGTAACCTGGGCACAGCTGATATGGCCACCTATATGGTCAATTCACTCTACGTGATGAAAACCACGCTGGCTCTGTTCGAGTTCACAGACAAGAGGCTAGAAATGCTCGAGTTTCAGGTATGACCAAAATTCTATTTAACCACATTGTTTCTCATTCACGAGGGGTTCCACATTTGTAAAGTATTTTGAAGTTTGGACAACATGGGTTTCATTATTTCCATCATGCAAATACAACATTTCATAGTATAAACATGAATGTGTTGGGAAGACTTTGGCCTGTAATAGACTAGACAACTTGCCATTATTGACTCAGACCTATTCTTGCAGAGAATGGAAGGCCATCAGTCCATGAGTTGAAGCTGAGACTAAAAAAAAAAAAGAACATTTTGGAGTGGTCCAATAAAAGTGGCCTATTATAAAGGGTGATGTGGGTGTAGATGAATAAATATTCAAGGCTTTATTCATCAAACATTGAAGTGAAATTGTTCAGTGTGACGATGCTGAACAGAAAAAAATTATCGGACGTGCAGTCAGGTGAATTAGAGATACAAAATGGTCAATGACTGTGTGTTATATTAAACTTGTAAACCGATGAATCTTGTATAACCAGTAACTACCTGTCCTGTCATGAATGTAACCAAAGTGTAAAACATGCCGTTAAAATCCTAAATAAATAAATAAACAATAAGCTGGATATATTTTAATTAGGGCTGTCAAACGATTACAATTTTTAATCGCGATTAATCGCGTTTAAAAAAAAATCTGTGTAAATGTTATAGAAAACAAGGATTTTAAGTGAAATGTTACCATTAAAATGGTGAACACATTTTATGCTAAATGTACTTATGTTAAAAACTGCTGGGACAAGAGAAAACTGTAAGGGAGTTTTATTCACTCACATACTAGGCAGTAATACTATCCAGCAGAGACCCTTGACTTCGTATATATGTCAGATTGTAGGTTAGAATTTCTCCATCAGCAAACATTGTAGATCAGCGGTGCTTTAGGTGGGATAAGGCGTAGTTATTGTAACAGACTTTACTGTGGTTGTATTGTGACAATGGTTTGATGGACGTTTCTACACGAAGTGAGTGTGTTTTGACCCTTTGGGGCTTCCATAGTTCATGTAATAGCATGCTTGGCTAACGCGATGACTCTCGGTACCGTAACAGAAGAAGCTAATAAAAGTGTTCTGCTTCCGACAATTTGTGAATATAGCGTGTATTTATTTCTTTATTAAGCGAGTGCATCACTACGACGCTCGGTTACATTATGTTAACAAACCGCAAATGAAACAAACGGTGGCAAATCCGACGTTAAAACGTTGGTTCTACCAGTCAGACGCGCGCCCCACACTTAATGAGAGATGCCGTGCACGGTCAAGTCACAACATGAACTACGGATGACTTGCAGGGCCAAATAGAATTTGCGTTAACGGCACTATTTTTTAAAATCGTGTTAAATTGAAATCGCGTTAATGCGTTATTATCGCGTTAACTTCGACAGCCCTAATTTTTATACTTTGTCTGCTGTTGTGTGTATTAGATCGAGGCACATTTGGACACTCTGATCAACGAGCAGGCATCTTTCGTGCTGACGAGGGCTGGACTCGGTTATATCTATCATTGTTTACAACAGCACAGCTCAGAGCAGGTGAGTGCACCAAGCCAGCAGCCACTTTATAATGTCATGCTACATAATTACATGCAATATAAAATATTATAGGTGTGCACCTTATTTGTATTTCAGCACCAGATACTTGCACATGGACAAATGTGTATCAAGCTAGAGAGAAAGCAGTTAATACAGTTTTTTACTGTTTATAAATCATGTTTTGGGTATTCTGTAAACTTTTAGCCTATTCAAGTCAAAATTATAAACTGTGTTAAAACACATGCAGTGCAATATTAATCTGAGAATTAAATACTTCAAATCCTACAGACAAGTGTTAAAACATGAGCTCTGATCTTACTGGGCAGTGGTAGCTCAGTGGTTAAAGTACAGGACTAGTAACTGGAAGGTCACTGGTTCAAGCCCCACATCTGCCAGGTTGCCACTGTTGGGTCTTTGAGCAAGGCCCTTAACTCTCAAGTGCTTGCAATGTATAGTCTCAATTGATAAAGGCATCAGCTAAATGCTGTACATGTAAATGTACTGTGCCACTTTTAACTCCTTTGAAGAGAGTAAACCTGGCTTATGATTCCTATTGAGCAAAACTTCCAAAGCCTTCAGTTGGCCAGTTAAGAGCTCCAGAGAGGGAACCAGGCAGTTTGGAAAAGTCACTCTCAAACAATAGCGTGAATGTAAAAAGCAACAAGGACTTATCTGAAGAAGTGGTGTTGATAGAAAAACACTAGGCTAAATGAATACATCAGTAGGGGTGGCATTACTGTTTCAACATGCTGTTTAGTGCAGTCCAAACTGGTTTGGACACAGCCTTTGTTGTAGGAACAAGTTGCTTGAAACCAAGAAACCACACTGTATTTATACTGCCGTCATGGTTACATTCCAATATAAGTCAGTTTGTTGTGAAATTGCGATTGAGTCCACCCAATTAGGAATGAGTATATTTCTGGTTATTTTAGATTCTTTAATAGCTAACAATCAATATGATAGAAAATTTGTCATTATCGTCTACATGACAATATGTGTTTAATTTATGACTATTGTTTCCAAGTGCAGGAACCAGTCAGAAGTGTTTCTTATGTGCTACTATATGGCAAAAAGTTTGTGAACCCTAATCCTAATTATTATTATAAGTTCTAATGTTGCAGCCACACTTATTGGTAATAGAAAATGAAACGAAACATAAAGCAATGAAGAGCCAAGATTTATAAAAACTGATTCAAAATCAGCGTTAATCCAACATATATTGGTTAAGGTACTGGACTAGTAATCAAAAGGTTGCTGGTTCAAGCCCCACCACTGCCAGGTTGCCACTGTTGGGCCCATGAGCAAAGCCTAAAACCCATATACATACAGTGTATCACAAAAGTGAGTACACCCCTCACATTTCTGCAAATATTTCATTATATCTTTTCATGGGACAACACTATAGACATGAAACTTGGATAGAACTTAGAGTAGTCAGTGTACAGCTTGTATAGCAGTGTAGATTTACTGTCTTCTGAAAATAACTCAACACACAGCCATTAATGTCTAAATGGCTGGCAACATAAGTGAGTACACCCCACAGTGAACATGTCCAAATTGTGCCCAAAGTGTCAATATTTTGTGTGACCACCATTATTATCCAGCACTGCCTTAACCCTCCTGGGCATGGAATTCACCAGAGCTGCACTGGTTGCTACTGGAATCCTCTTCCACTCCTCCATGATGACATCACGGAGCTGGTGGATGTTAGACACCTTGAACTCCTCCACCTTCCACTTGAGGATGCGCCACAGGTGCTCAATTGGGTTTAGTCCATCACCTTTACCTTCAGCTTCCTCAGCAAGGCAGTTGTCATCTTGGAGGTTGTGTTTGGGGTCGTTATCCTGTTTGAAAACTGCCATGAGGCCCAGTTTTCGAAGGGAGGGGATCATGCTCTGTTTCAGAATGTCACAGTACATGTTGGAATTCATGTTTCCCTCAATGAACTGCAGCTCCCCAGTGCCAGCAACACTCATGCAGCCCAAGACCATGATGCTACCACCACCATGCTTGACTGTAGGCAAGATACAGTTGTCTTGGTACTTCTCACCAGGGTGCCGCCACACATGCTGGACACCATCTGAGCCAAACAAGTTTATCTTGGTCTCGTCAGACCACAGGGCATTCCAGTAATCCATGTTCTTGGACTGCTTGTCTTCAGCAAACTGTTTGCGGGCTTTTTTCTGCGTCAGCTTCCTTCTGGGATGACGACCATGCAGACCGAGTTGATGCAGTGTGCGACGTATGGTCTGAGCACTGACAGGCTGACCTCCCACGTCTTCAACGTCTGCAGCAATGCTGGCAGCACTCATGTGTCTATTTTTTAAAGCCAACCTCTGGATATGACGCCGAACACGTGGACTCAACTTCTTTGGTCGACCCTGGCGAAGCCTTTTCCGAGTGGAACCTGTCCTGGAAAACCGCTGTATGACCTTGGCCACCATGCTGTAGCTCAGTTTCAGGGTGTTAGCAATCTTCTTATAGCCCAGGCCATCTTTGTGGAGAGCAACAATTCTATTTCTCACATCCTCAGAGAGTTCTTTGCCATGAGGTGCCATGTTGAATATCCAGTGGCCAGTATGAGAGAATTGTACCCAAAACACCAAATTTAACAGCCCTGCTCCCCATTCACACCTGGGACCTTGACACATGACACCAGGGAGGGACAACGACACATTTGGGCACAATTTGGACATGTTCACTGTGGGGTGTACTCACTTATGTTGCCAGCTATTTAGACATTAATGGCTGTGTGTTGAGTTATTTTCAGAAGACAGTAAATCTACACTGCTATACAAGCTGTACACTGACTACTCTAAGTTCTATCCAAGTTTCATGTCTATAGTGTTGTCCAATGAAAAGTTATAATGAAATATTTGCAGAAATGTGAGGGGTGTACTCACTTTTGTGATACACTGTATACCAGTATATTTAACTTTCTTTCTCTGATTTCTTCCCCCAATTTTCTCCCCTAATCTAGTCATATCTAACTACCCTGATTGCGTTATGCTTCACCTCTACCGATACAACCCTCCACTGCTGACTGAGGAGCTTCGCAACTGACGCACGCCCCCTTCGACACGTGTGCAGTACCGATTGCCTCTTTTCACCTGCACAAGGCGAGTTCATATGCGGATCAGCCTTGTGCACAGAGAGCCACACCCTGATCAGCATTATTCCCCAACTCTGCACAGGCGCCATCAATCAGCCAGCAGCGGTCATAAGCCTGGTCCGGCTCATTCCACCCTGAACAACGGCCAGTCGTCGTTCATGTAGCGCCCAGCTTAGCCTGATGGCAGAGCTGAGGTTTGATACGATGTATTCGAAATCCCAGCTTTGGTGTTTTACCACTGCGCCACCTGCGCCTTTTTTTTTTTTTTTTTTTTTTAATTTTTTTTTAGCACATCCAATTGTTCAATTTGCATCGTGCTTCCTCTCTGTCTATGCCGAACCCTGCCCTGACAGAGGAGATCGAAGCTAACCCATATCCCCTCCGAAACATGAGCAGCAGCCGGATGCATTTTTGCCACCCACACATTGATGAGTTTGGCGCCACCTAGCATTGCATGCGGAGAGACACACCCTAAGGGCACTCTTCCTCATCTCTTGTGCAGGCGCCTCTAATAAGCCGGCAGAGGTCGTAATCGCATTCTGACAGAGAGAGACCCACATCCGGTTCTTTGTCCCACCCCCCAACTGAGCAACCGGCCAATCGTTGCTCATACAGCCGCCCAGCCTCGAACCGGGGAGGCAGAGCTGGATTCGAAACGATGTACTCAGAATCCAGCTCTGGTTGCAGCGTGTCTTTTTACCGCTGCGCAACCTGAGCGGCTTTTATTTGGAATTTTGGAAGAATTTTTTATTTATATTTTTATTTTGTTTATACAATAAACAAATGTTTATTTCACTGAAACATGTACACATACTTATGAGTAGTAGTTTTGCAAGGGTCTTTTTTCTGAATATTGTATATATAGACTGTTCCCATGTGCATATAGTGAAGTCCATTAAACATGATTTGATGTCCCACTGTTCAGTTGCTTGTACTGAGTCCTGTCCCCTATCCCATTAGACACAGTTGAGATTAATTGGAATGTCCATTGCAAATAAGGTGTTTTTGTCCAACATCAGTGTCAGTTTTTGACAAACTGGGGACAATTTCCAACAAAGCTTTTCAGAAGACTCAGGCTGTTATAGCTGCAAATGGGGATAAAGTGTTTATGCTTTTGGTTTTGGAATAGGATGTACAACATGCTTACATTCAGGAGTCTACAAACTTTATAAAGTTTACATAAGTTCACATAATATAAATGACTCATCTAAATTTCATTTTTTTTTTTGCAATGTATCATTTTTTTTTTTTTCCATGCACGTTGAGCGAACAGCGCTTAGAAGCTTTTTACAGGATTGTGTGTGTGTGAGTGTGTGTCAGTAATGTCTCTTTAGAGCTTATTATATTCACAGCTTAGTTTATGACCACTATATTGCCTGTAATCAGCGTGCTGTCAACCGGCCGTCCATCCCAGTCACTCATTGCTCACGTCGCTTTTTTTTCCCTGCCTATTTTTCTCATTTTACCGGAATAGTCTTTTGTTAACGTAGCCTCTCTTTATACCCTGTTGCCATGGTTACTCTACGGTGAAGCTCTCATTAATAGTTCTGGGAGCGTGGCCTTTCTCAAGTTTTTCACACACCAGGAAATGACCTGAGATTATAAAAAGGTCCGAGATAAAAAGAAATTATTTCTCATATGCACTCATTTCTCACACGCCTCATTATATACAGTTACATTTCCTCTCCTTCCTCTCGTATTTTGTTCATTCTTGATGATATTTTGGTGCTAAAAATATTAAGTATGCACAGTATATTAAAAGTGTTTATTAGTGTTGCAGTCAGAGCTCTGTGCAGACCACATTAAATTAGTCAAACACTTTAACAGGACAGGGCTTGTCCCAAACTTCTGTCACAGTTTTGGAAGCATTCAATTAACACACCTGTTAGCAAAAGGTGTGGTTTAAACACCTAAACACAATAATTAGTTCGGGTGTCCACGTAATTTTGGCCATGGACAGGGCGACAATCTGGTGGCAAACCTCCTCTTACACATAGCCAATCGTGTCTGTGTACATAGATGCATGGCTGACCGACAGTACCACTGAGATTCGAACCTGGCTAGCGTAATTGACTCTTGACTCTATTGAGCTTGAGCTTTAATTATTATTACTGTTATTATTATGCCAACTGAAACATGTTCCATGTCAAATCAGATTTTTAAGTATCATTATGTTATTTATTATTGCGAGTACATGGTTTGCTAGTGTATTTATTTATTTATTTATTAGGACTTTAACGTCATGTTTTACACACTTTGGTTACATTCATGACAGAAACGGTAATTACTCATCAGTTTACAAGTTTAATGTCAAACACAGTCATGGACAATTTTGTATCTCCAGTTCCACCTCACTTGCATGTCTTCGGACTGTGGTTGGAAACCGGAGCTCCCGGAGGAAACCCACACAGACACAGGGGGAACATGCAAACTTCACACAGAAAGGACCTGGACCGCCCCACCTGGGGATCGAACCCAGGACCTTCTTGCTGTGAGGCGAGCCACAGTGCCGCCCTCGTTTGCCAGTGTAACTGTAATTACTAAAATCATTTACCACCAGAAAAGCTGCTGGCAACTCATTACTTTAGGGACTATTATGCCTGTCACTTCAGGTCAATCTATTTAGAAGAAATGATACAACTGCAACACACTGCAGTATTACAAATTCACACGACCAACTCGTCATTTGACAAACTCATAATTTACAAGAACGGACAGTTCCGAGTACAATGATTAGTAAGGACAGAAAAATGTGGTCATGGCACAGTCGAGCAGTCTGGCCGTTCACTTGCCAGTTCCTGCCCACTCCCCTATGAGAGGCTGCAGAGTGACTAACTGTCTTAAGACACCTGCTGTCCACAAGTGCAGAACACAACTGTCTCGCCTTCTGCTTCACTCAACTCTCGTTGGTAATTCTGGTGCCTCCCGCCCTCTATTATTCAGACTTCTGACATTGAAAATGGGATTGAAATGTTGCTGGAGAAAGTTGTTTTGCTGTTCTGTTATAGTTTCTAATATGGTTATTGTCAGTTCTTCTGACTAATGACAGGTAGCTGTCTGGACAATCATTTATTTTTCAGCTTTTTATTATTATAAGAGCTTGTAGGAATATTATAATGTATGGCTGGTTACACGGACATGAATTAAACATATTCCTGGGTTAGATTAAATAATTAATAGTGAATCACCACTGGTGTATTTTTAAGTCTATGACTCATCCATCTGTCCATCCATCCATCTGTCCACCCTGTCCATTACTGAGTCTGTGCCTGTCTAGGGTTGATGTTAAAAATTTAAAGACTTGTAAGGAACCTACACCGATCAGCCATAACATTATGACCACCTCATTGTTGTAAGCTCCACTTACCATATAGAAGCACTTTGTAGTTCTACTGTACAATTACTGACTGTAGTCCATCTGTTTCTCTACATGCTTTCATCAATGAGCCGTGGCTGCCCATGACCTTGTTGCTGGTTTACCACTGTTCCGTTCCTGGACCACTTTTGATAGATACTGACCACTGCAGCTCCACCCCTCAAGAGCTGCAGTTTTGGAGATGCTCTGACCCAGTAGTCTAGTTATCACAATTTGGCCCTTGTCAAACTCGCTCAAATCCTTACGCTTGCCCATTTTTTCTGCTTCTAACACACCAACTTTGAGGATAAAATGTTCACTTGCCGCCTAATATATCCCACCCACTAACAGGTGCCGTAATGAAGAGATAATCAGTGTTATTCACTTCACCTGTCAGTGGTCATAATGTTATGCCTGGTCGTAAATAGTAACTAGAGCAATTTAAGTCGAACGTAGCCTGTGAGAAAAGCTGTCATGACATTACGTTATAAAAGCTGTGATGACGCTTACAGGAAACGTATCACTATCATAAAACTCACCTGTTATGACTACTGACGACAGAATGTGACCTTTTGAACTAAACCTGCACATCTGGTTTTTAATAATGAAGCATTGTGTGCTGTTGGCATCAACATGAAAATATATATTTTTAATTACTGTATACCTTGTGAACTTAATTTTTCTTCTGAGAATAAGTTTAAGAGGTTGTCTCACAAGTTTTTTCCCACTTTTTTAGGGTACTTTATCCAACCTCCCATCTATGGATAGTTCATCTTTAAAAGCAGCTATGGTGAGTCACATCTGTGTTACTCTATGCCCACTAGTCAGGCTTGTCATTTTTCATTCTATTTGTCACCAAAATAACATCAAGCAGTGACTTTTTTAATGTTTGTTTCATTCATGTATACATAAACATTTATATTGTGAATTTATAATGTGGCATTCCCCCCCCCCCCCCCCCCCCCAATTTTCTCCCCTAATCTAGTCATATTTAACTACCCTGATTACGTTATGCTTCACCTCTACCAATACAACCCTCCACTGCTGACTGAGGAGCATCGCAACTGACACACGCCCCCTCCGACACGTGCAGTACCGACTGCCTCTTTTCACCCGCACGAGGCGAGCTCACATGCAGATCAGCCTTGTGCACGGAGAGCCACACCCTGATCAGCATTATTCCACAAGTCCGGCTTGTCCCACTCTGAACAACAGCCAATCATTGTTCATGTAGCCGCCAGAGCTGAGATTCGATACGATGTATTCGAATCCCAGCTCTGGTGTACTAGTGTATTTTACTGCTGCGCCACCTGAGCGGCAATGTGGCATATTTTGATAATGGGAATTATCCAAAATTAGGATTCAGTCTTTAAATCATACTCATCTTCTTATTCTTACACTCCAACTTGTATATTAGCTTTACCTAAAATATTAAAAATTTTGTTTATTTTATACAGGTCCAGTTTGATCGCTACTTGGCATCTCCAGATACCTTTGTGATGCCCCAACTCAACTTTCTCCTCAGTGCAGCTATCAGGTAAGTCTTCATACACATACAGTGAGCTAAAACAGGTAATCCAACCTTTTATTTTTGTTTTCCAGTGCATACATACACTTCATATTCACATATATTGTCTTTACACTGAACTGTGGTGTTTTGTCATAAGAAGTTGCTGTTGGCTAGAAAGTCTGCTCACACTGAGTAGTAATAGTAGTTGTTCTTAGGTACAAATTTAGTTTGATTTGCAAGTGAAAAGTTTATGGAACCACAAATTGTCCCCGAACAGGTGGGCTGTTCAGATTTGACCTGCTTTTAGACTAATGATAATTTGTACAGGGGTACAGTTCCTCCAGAAACACTTGCCAAATCTAATTTAGACAAAATGCAGGGCAGAAACCCACCCCATACACAGTGCCCACCCCTACCCAGAAAACTCATGTCAGCATATGACATGCAATCTTCCTGGCTGGCAGATAGCCCCTGCTGAGGTATGAATCTGGATCTGTATGGTGGTAGGCTAGCAGAATAGATTGCTTTTGTTTATATAAATTTAAAGTATAACGTGAAAAGACATACCTACATATGCAATGCATGTTGTGTAGAGCACTTTCACATATATATATATATATATATATATATATATATATAACATATATATAACATATAATATATACAGGGTGGGCCATTTATATGGATACACCTAAATAAAATGGGAATGGTTGGTGATATTAACTTCCTGTTTGTGGCACATTAGTATATGGGAGGGGGAAAACTTTTCAAGATGGGTGGTGACCAGGGCGGCCATTTTGAAGTCGGCCATTTTGGATCCAACTTTAGTTTTTTCAATGGGAAGAGGGTCATGTGACACATCAAACTTATTGAGAATTTCACAAGAAAAACAATGGTGTGCTTGATTTTAACGTAACTTTATTCTTTCATGAGTTATTTAAAAGTTTCTGACCACTTATAAAATGTGTTCAAAGTGCTGCCCATTGTGTTGGATTGTCAATGCAACCCTCTTCTCCCACTCTTCACACACTGATAGCAACACCGCAGAAGAAATGCTAGCACAGGCTTCCAGTATCTGTAGTTTCAGGTGCTGCACATCTCGTATCTTCACAGCATAGACAATTGCCTTCAGATGACCCCAAAGATAAAAGTCTAAGGGGGTCAGATCGGGAGACCTTGGGGGCCATCAACACAATTTCTATCCGCTCCTCACGTGTTAACCTCTGCGACATGTCAATGGCTGTAAACAAAGAGAAGCTTGTAAATAACTCATGAAATGACCCTCTTCCCATTGAAAAAACTAAAGTTGGATCCAAAATGGCCGACTTCAAAATGGCCACCATGGTCACCACCCATCTTGAAAAGTTTTCCCCCTCCCATATACTAATGTGCCACAAACCGGAAGTTAATATCACCAACCATTCCCATTTTATTTAGGTGTATCCATATAAATGGCCCACCCTGTATAACAAAACTTGTATGATTCATCCCTGCAGAGAATGGAGGAGTTTGTGGGTGTTACTTACAAGCATAGTTGTGTGGGTCTACAAGATTTTAGAGGAAGGCTAAGTAACCTAAATGATGAGTTTGGTGGTAACCATGAGCGACTACATGCGCGCATTGCATGTGTCCTCACTGCAGGACTATGCTTTTAGCATGAGTGTGGTGTTGCTATCTGAGAGAGAGAAAAGGAGAGAGACTATCTGAGTCACGTTGTTAATGGTAAATGTAGCAGGGTCGAGCAGCACTCAGTGTCCCTCAGGTTAATGTTCTCTATTAATGGAGATGGAATCGTGGATGGGCCGACCACCGCTAATTATCCACCGGTCCATTTCTTTCTCTCTTGTTCTGTCTCTCTCCCATCTTTTTCAAGCTCTGAATCTCGCTCGTCCACCCACACCTAACCGCTCCATGTGACATGACTCCACGTGGCTCTCAGGGAGAGTTAAATAAAGGTGGATTAGTTGAATTAAAAACCAGGGCTGTGAATGTGCATTATGCATGTCAGTGAACACATTTTATTTTAAAACCAAGCTTTTGAGGTTAATTATATATGCACAGAGCAAAGAAAAGTGCTTTTTGTTTACATGCCCAAACCCACGCTGTTCTCCTGTGTACTTTAGAAGCTGAGCTTTTGTGGAGCTCTAGGTGGCACTGTTAGACTTTTCTGCTAGCTGTGGACCAGTGCTTGGTAAACACACTGTGTGTACGGTTTCACCAGCAACTTGGATCACTTCATGGTGTTTATATCACTGCTGATGTGTGGTACTTTTCTAAACAGGCAGTCCCACCTGTGGCCACCCCATGTTTTTTGGTGATATCTTGCCAAATCTCAGTGTGCTTCACCATCAAAACAGAAGGCTTCATATACCACTGATGTGCCAACTGTTGTAAACTATATACACTGATCAGCCATAACATTAAAATCACCTCTTTGTTTCTACATTCACTGTCCATTTTATTAGTTCCATTTACCATATAGGAGCACTTTGTAGTTCTACAATTACTGACTGTAGTCCATTTGTTTCTCTGCATACTTTTTTAAACCTGCTTTCACCCTGTTCTTCAATGGTCAGGACCCCCACAGGACCACCACAGAGCTGGTATTATTTAGGTGGTGGATCATTCTCAACACTGCAGTGACCATGACAAACAAAGAGCAGAATTATCCAGATTATTGTGTTTTCCTTAGTTCTTTATGGATGTAAAAGCTGGACACTAAAAATCATGACTGAAAGGAATGAGTCGAATGACATGAAAGGAATTGATCCCTTTCCTCTTGGCAGAGGCCTTTGAGACTGTCTTGGATGGCGAAGAAGACAAACAAAGAGGATGGATTCTCGATCAATTTCAACTTAACCTCCCACTCAAGTCCAGGTAACCAACTGATCCTCTCTTATTTTGGAGACATTAGAAGAGAACCAATTCACTGGAAAAGATAATTCTGCTTGGAAGAGTTAAAAATAAGAGAGATGGCCAGGAACTAGATGAATGGATACAATCAGAGGAACAACGAACCAGCCATTAGGAAGTCTGAGGAGCCAAACAGAAGACAGGCTAGTCGCCAGAAGTCAATCAACTTGACAGTTAAACATTCTGATATGATATACGGTAAAACACGCTAGCACACCAGAGCTGACATTTCAAACTCGTCGGTTCAAAACTCAGCCCTGCCATCCGGCTGGCTGGGGGGCTACATGAACAACGACTGGCTTGTTGTTCATACAGGGAGGGGAATGCTGGATAAGGACCTCATAACTAATGCAATTACGACCTCTGCTGGCTGATTAAGGATGTCTGCACAGAGTTGAGGGATAATGCTATCAGGGTGTGGCTGTCTGTACACAAAGCTGATCCGCATACGAACTCGCCTTGCGCAGGTGAAAAAATGCAGTCGGCTACTGCACACTTGTCGGAGGGGGCATGTGTCAGTATGATCTTCTCAATTGGGGCAGGGGTCAGCACCAGTAGAGAGGAAGCATAACGCAATTGAGTAAAAATTGGATGCACTAAAAATCGGGAGAATATATATATTTATTTATTTTCTGAAGAGCTACCTTCCTCCAGGCCACCCAAGGAGGATGAATCCCTGTTGAGTCTGGTTGCTCACAAGGTTTCTTGCCTGTAATCTTAGGGGAGTTTTTCCCTTGCCACCGCTGCTCTCAGTTTGCTCAACAGGGGTTTGGGGGGTGTTGGTTTTCGGTCCTGGGTTCTGTAAAGTTGCTTTGAGCAGATGTCTGTTGTAAAAATCGCTATACAAGTTTGACCTTGTCACTGCATGGCTTCTTTATGACACTCTTTCTCTCAAACTATCCATTCCTTTCTCGAAGAATTTTAAACAAAGTAAATTAAAGGGATTTACAGACGTAAATGGTTGGAAAAGCTTTGATGTTGATCCAAATATTACAACGTTTTTTGTGGTAAAACCAGTTTAATTTAAGAATTTTATATTATTAAAAAGAAACTGTTACTGTGAATTTTTTGTAATATTAGAAAAACTGTTTAAGGCCAGAGCATCTGTTTTCCTCACACCATGAATGAGGAACAAAGTCAGAGAAACCTGGACCAGTGACATCACTATCTTTCCAAGCATAGAATAAACTGAACGGTTTTCCCTAGATCGCGTTTTTCACTGATTTAATTTATTGATCTAACTTCATTCTTTCAGCTTTTTTACTAGAATTTTTCTGGCAGATTTTTTGTAAATACAAAAATGATGCTGAATGTGGCTGTTACTCTTTTATTGCCATTATAAAACTCGAGACTTGGGTCTGGAATCCTTCGAGAGTAAAAAAAAAAATAGGCATGCTTTTTAGGCTTTTTCTTTTTATCCTAAGGGGAACATTTTGCAACATTTTTATCTCTAGTCATAGAAGACTGGAATGTGGAAAGCTCCTGACCAATTTGCTCCGTACACACAATTCAGAATGTACAGTCTGCAGATTTAACATTTTGTACTGATCCACGAGGAATTCAAGACAAATAGCTTGTTAAAATCAGCCCTGTCGGCTGTGAAGACGAATTCATCGTCATTGTCACTGCACCTCTAAAAATACACTATATTGCCAAAAGTATTCACTCACCCATCCAACTCTTTGAATTCAGATGTTCCAATCACTTCCATGGCCACAGTTGTATAAAACCAAGCACCTAGGCATGCAGACTGCTTCTACTAATATTTGTGAAAGAATGGGTCGCTCTCAGGAGCTCAGTGAATTCCAGCGTGGTACCGTGATAGGATGCCACCTGTGCAACAAGTCCAGTCGTGAAATTTCCTCGCTACTAAATATTCCACAGTCAACTGTCAGTGGTATTATAACAAAGTGGAAGCGATTGGGAACTACAGCAATTCAGCCACCAAGGGTTAGGCCACGTAAAATAACAGAGCGGGGTCAGCGGATGCTGAGGCGCATAGTGTACAGAGGTCGCCAACTTTCTACAGAGTCAATCGCTACAGACCTCCAAACTTCATGTGACCTTCAGATTAGCTCAAGAACGGTGTGTAGAGAGCTTCATGGAATGGGTTTCCATGGCCGAGCAGCTGCATCCAAGCCTTATATCACCAAGCGCAATGCAAAGCGTTGGATGCAGTGGTGTAAAGCACACCGCCACTGGACTCCAGAGCAGTGGAGACGTGTTCTCTGGAGTGACGAATCACGCTTCTCCGTCTGGCAATCCGATGGATGAGTCTGGGTTTGGCGGTTGCCAGGAGAACGGTACTTGTCTGACTGCATTGTGCCAGGTGTAAAGTTTGGTGGAGGGGGATTATGGTTTTTCAGGAGTTGTGCTCGGCCCCTTAGTTCCAGTGAAAGGAACTCTTAATGCTTCAGCATACCAAGAGATTTTGGACAATTTCATGCTCCCAGCTTTGTGGGAACAGTTTGGGGATGGCCCCTTCCTGTTCCAACATGACTGTGCACCAGTGCACAAAGCAAGGTCCATAAAGACATGGATGAGCGAGTTTGGTGTGGAAGAACTTGACTGGCCTGCACAGAGTCCTGACCTCAACCCGATAGAACACCTCTGGGATGAATTAGAGTGAAGACTGTGAGCCAGGCCTTCTCGTCCAACATCAGTGTCTGACGTCACAAATGCGCTTCTGGAGGAATGGTCAAAAATTCCCATAAACACACTCCTAAACCTTGTGGGAAGCCTTCCCAGAAGAGTTGAAGCTGTTATAGCTGCAAAGGGTGTGCCGACATTCATTCTTAATCCACAGGGTTTAATATGGAGTCACTCAAGTTCATATGCGTGTGAAGGCAGACGAGTGAATACTTTTGGTAATATAGTGTATATCTGTGCAGCTGCTTTTGTATTACTTTTAAAATGCAGACATCTCCAGATCATCCGTATGATGTGTTAGCAAACACAACAGAAATAAGAACCCAGTTGGTTAAACTTGTATTTGTCTCTTCACAGAGAGCAGATCTTCAAACAATCCACAGGGCTGGTGTGCCGTGCGTATGGAGAGGTGTATACAGCCGTAACCAATCCAGCTAATGGCTACAGAGAACCTGAGAGTGTGTTACACAGATCCCCTCAGCAGGTACAAACCCTGCTGTCCTGAGCCGTCCATTCTCTCTCTCTCTCACACACACATACTTGTATCTGACAGAGATATCCACAGGATCTGGTACCAGATGTTGGCTGAACAGCAATATAAACCAGCCAGAGTCGAAAAATGTGGTGGATTCAGGGCTGGGGAGTGACTGTGTGAGTGTCCTTCTATTCGACTCCCACAATGTTATGAGTACAACACTTTGTATTAGAAAGAGTAAACAAGTCAAGCTTGGGGGAAGGGGGTTTAGGATGGACAAAAAAAGTACTATACTATATGTATATATGTGTGTAGAATTACACTGACAAGCAGAAAAATATATTTACAGATTTGTACATGTGTATAAGGGTGGGGGACAAATAAGAGTTTGGAAAATCTTTCAACCTGGTAAAAGCAATAATCCTGTGTTATTTGGTTTCTAGTTGTTGGTAACTTTTAAGGATTTAAAGACTTTTCTGACCCCTCCAAAGAAATCAATAAAGTTTAGACCACCAGTTCCCTACATAGTTTAATTAGATGGTTGTGAGCAGAAATTATAAGTAGTGCCCAAGACTGGTGTAAATTTGTAATGACCTGATTATGGACTGCATGGGTGACAGAATGCCATGTTTTGTTGTACTGTTTAGCAATTTCTTTTTTTGTTTGTATTTAAATATATTAAATATAATTTAAACACTGCTTGTACATTGAGTCTACGAATAACTGAAATTAGTCAGCGAGGTGCTGGCTGCAAGATTCCAATTATTAACATTTCCATCATCAAAGCTAATCCACAAGGACTTGTGTGGTGGCAGCCCTGCATTCTGAAGTGTAACCCAACAATCGACGGATTAAACACATGAACTCAACAGTGTTGCTTTTGGTTAAATCACTGCCTGGTTATGAAAGCGCACCGAGCTTGAGAGGTCTATACTGCATGTCTTCAATAATCCTGCTGTCCTGCTGTAGTTTGTGAAAAACTATCAGTGCCAGTCATTTTTGGGATCTTTCATGAGGTTCTAAAGCATCACACGCCAGCTTTTATGGCCCTGCTGCTCTCTTAGGATTCTGGACTTTGGTTTGAACATTCTGATATATGTACAAAAAATCTTTTCTTATTAAATAAAGAAAAATTTTTCATAACCAAGTGCAACCCTGATTTGCAACTCTTTAGGTCTTCTTCAGGTCAGTCCTCATCTTGATAAACATCATGTTTTGTGGTAAAATGGTGTACAAGGTAACATTAGTTAAAATCAGACTTTGCAGACAAAACTTCACATGGTTGAACAGTCACACCCACTAACATTTATTTTATTATTCATTTATTTTTGGGATGCATTAATGCCTTAGAGGGGAGTGGCTCGGTGGGTAGCAAGAAGGTCCTGGGTTCGATCCCCAGGTGGGGTGGTCCTGGTCCTTTCTGTGTGGAGTTTGCATGTTCTCCCCGTGTCTGCATGAGTTTTCTCTGGTAGCTCCGGTTTCCTCCCACAGTCCAAAAACATGCAGTCAGGTTAATTGGAGACACTGAATTGCCCTATAGGTGCACGGGTGTCTGTGCGTGCGTGTGTGTGTGTGCATGCGTGCGTGTGTGTGCCCAGCGATGGACTGGCGCCCCGTCCAGGGTGTTGCTGTGTGCCTTGCACCCATTGAAAAGCTGGGATAGTTAGTTGGAAATTATTGAAGTGAATGTACAACATGCATATATACAATATACTGTATGCAAAAAAAAAAAGTATGTGCAAATTGTGCATCTGGTACAATAATAGTTAGAGCAGTAGTGTATCTGTTCTTCTAAACTATATATACAGATGTATAAATATAGAAATAAAGATATGGTTACAGTTATAAATATCTACAATATATAATATATCGGTAAATAGGTATATCCATATACAATATGACCATTAATGTATATTGTTTTTTATATATATAAATATATATATATACTGGTGCTGGTCATAAAATTAGAATATCATGAAAAAGTTGATTTATTTCAGTAATTCCATGCAAAAAGTGAAACTTGTATATTATATTCATTCATTACACACAGACTGATATATTTCAAATGTTTATTTCTTTTAATGTTGATGATTATAACTGACAACTAATGAAAACCCCAAATTCAGTATCTCAGAAAATTAGAATATTGTGACAAGGTACAATATTGAAGACACCTGGTGCCACACTCTAATCAGCTAATTAACTCAAAACACCTGCAAAGGCCTTTAAATGGTCTCTCAGTCTAGTTCTGTAGGCTACACAATCATGGGGAAGACTGCTGACTTGACAGTTGTCCAAAAGACGACCATTGACACCTTGCACAAGGAGGGCAAGACACAAAAGGTCATTGCTAAAGAGGCTGGCTGTTCACAGAGCTCTGTGTCCAAGCACATTAATAGAGAGGCGAAGGGAAGGAAAATATGTGGTAGAAAAAAGTGTACAAGCAATAGGGATAACCGCACCCTGGAGAGGATTGTGAAACAAAACCCATTCAAAAATGTGGCGGAGATTCACAAAGAGTGGACTGCAGCTGGAGTCAGTGCTTCAAGAACCACCACGCACAGACGTATGCAAGACATGGGTTTCAGCTGTCGCATTCCTTGTGTCAAGCCACTCTTGAACAAGAGACAGCGTCAGAAGCGTCTCACCTGGGCTAAAGACAAAAAGGACTGCTGAGTGGTCCAAAGTTATGTTCTCTAATGAAGGTAAATTTTGCATTACCTTTGGAAATCAAGGTCCCAGAGTCTGGAGGAAGAGAGGAGAGGCACAGAATCCACGTTGCTTGAGGTCCAGTGTAAAGTTTCCACAGTCAGTGATGGTTTGGAGTGCCATGTCATCTGCTGGTGTTGGTCCACTGTGTTTTCTGAGGTCCAAGGTCAACGCAGCCGTCTACCAGGAAGTTTTAGAGCACTTCATGCTTCCTGCTGCTGACCAACTTTATGGAGATGCAGATTTCATTTTCCAACAGGACATGGCACCTGCACACAGTGCCAAAGCTACCAGTACCTGGTTTAAGGACCATGGTATCCCTGTTCTTAATTGGCCAGCAAACTCGCCTGACCTTAACCCCATAGAAAATCTATGGGGTATTGTGAAGAGGAAGATGCGATACGCCAGACCCAACAATTCAGAAGAGCTGAAGGCCACTATCAGAGCAACCTGGGCTCTCATAACACCTGAGCAGAGCCACAGACTGATGGACTCCATGCCACGCCGCATTGCTGCAGTAATCCAGGCAAAAGGAGCCCCAACTAAGTATTGAGTGCTGTATATGCTCATACTTTTCATGTTCATACTTTTCAGTTGGCCAACATTTCTAAAAATCCTTTTTTTGTATTGGTCTTAAGTAATATTCTAATTTTCTGAGATACTGAATTTGGGGTTTTCATTAGTTGTCAGTTATAATCATCAACATTAAAAGAAATAAACATTTGAAATATATCAGTCTGTGTGTAATGAATGAATATAATATACAAGTTTCACTTTTTGAATGGAATTACTGAAATAAATCAACTTTTTCATGATATTCTAATTTTATGACCAGCACCAGTATATACATATATATGATATCAGAAATAGCCAAATATGTTGGCTTGGATATGGCGGTACAAATGTGTGTTTGTTTGCTGTTTTTCTTCCCTCCGTTTACTGTTTCAAAAGATATATTGAAATGAAATTTGATTACTGACCAGTTGAGACAGCGACCCGTACTGAGCCCACTGCACAGATTCTCACAGACAATAGTGCTTTTATGTCGTGATTGCTAGTCACGCCTGATTGCTAGTCACGCCATCCTTTAATTGCGGGCAAAATGACTGTCAGCTCTCATTCGTCCACTATATTTAGCCAAACGATGAAAAGCAGCACAATAAAAAAAAATTCGCTCACTATTTCAATTAAAAAAAAAGTTTGTGTTATTTTTAAATGGAAAAATAAAAAAAGGCTTGAACTCTAGCAGGGATACAGGACGGTAGGGGGGATAGTACTCGAACATGCCGAAATGACTGCAGGGTAGCTGGTGAGGACGTGCAGTGTTCAGAGGGGAGGGTCACATGGCTGTGGTCAAAGGGACTCTCCTCATCCCGCCTGCAGCCAGAAGGCCTGTAGCCAGTTTCACATGCCTTGCATTAAGCTCCAGGCTTTCAAAAGATCTGAAAACCACACTTAAGCAAAAGTCAAGTAAAGCACAAGTGTGAGTGTGTTGCCAAATGTGGGTTTTTTATGTGGTTAAATGGGTTATGGAGTTTTAAGTTCTACTGCAAATTCATTCCATGATGCTGAAATAAACAGATCAAGTATTCTGTTATGTATTGGTAATAATTTGTCCTAATTTTCTGTTTTTAAGTTAATGACTGTTTTGGTAAACATGCGAACAATAAATCTAACCTAAATTATTAAAGTATGAACAGTCAGTGGGAATCTCCAAAATTTTGACATCTAACATTAGGTCTTAGTAGTTTCCAGATGTCACTCATTACTCCTGATGTTCTAAAGGAGAGGCTTTTAAACTGTTAAGTGTTGAAAGAGAGACGTGCTGATGTCGTTTGTTGTACATACTTTAATCCAGCAAGCACACTAAACTCAGCAGAAGCTCAACAGTTCCCAAATGCCATACAAACCAGGGTGAAAAGGAGAAAGGCAGGTATATTTCCTAACCTATGGAATTTAAAATGCATTGTCATGATCGTCACTGTTGCAAGATCAGATTGCACCTAAAACAAACAAATCATATGGGCTTATTGGTTTACAAGCATGTAAGTGTCACGTATACACCGATCAGCCATAACATTAAAACCACCTCCTTGTTTGTACACACATTGTCCATTTTATCAGCTCCACTTACCGTATAGAAGCACTTTGTAGTTCTACAATTACTGACTGTAGTCCATCTGTTTCTCTGCATGCTTTGTTAGCCCCCTTTCATGCTGTTTTTCAGTGGTCAGGACCACCACAGAGTAGGTATTATTTGGGTGGTGGATCATTCTCAGCACTGCAGTGACACTGACATGGTGGTTGTGTGTTAGTGTGTGTTGTGCTGGTATGAGTGGATAAGACACAGCAATTCTGATGGAGTTTTTAAACACCTCACTTTCACTGCTGGACTGAGAATAGTCCACCAACCAAAAATATCCAGCCAACAGCGCCCCGTGGGCAGCGTCCTGTGACCACTGATGAAGGTCTAGAAGATGACCAACTCAAACAGCAGAAATAGATGAGCGATCGTCTCTGACTTTACATCTACAAAGTGGACCAACTTGGTAGGAGTGTCTAATAGAGTGGACAGTGAGTGGACACAGTATATATCTGATCCACTCATACCAGCACAACACTAACACACCACCACCATGTCAGTGTCACTGCAGTGCTGAGAATGATTCAACACCCAAATAATACCTGCTGTGGGGGGTCATGACCATTGAAGAACAGGGTGAAAGCAGGTTAAAAAGGTATATAGAGAAATAGATGAACTACAGTCAGTAATTGTAGAACTACAAGTGCTTCTATATGGTAAGTGGAGCTGATAAAATGGACAGTGAGTAGAAACAAGGAGGTGGTTTTAATGTTATGGCTGATCAGTGTAATTTATTGACGGTGATCTATAGACATTGGTTCTATTCAAAAGCAACATTTAACGGTGTATGTACTAAAAGGGAACTACAGTATATCTAAAGAAAAAGGTTTTTTTAAATCAATAAAATGTCTTGCAACAAGTAACCATTTAAAAACATAAGGGGAATTTAACACTTAGAAATAAAAAGGCAGTGTATTGCAGAATTATTACATATATATAAGAAAGAATTAGCAAAAGTGTTAAGGTCTTAACTATGTGTCTGTAACCATGTGTTACCCAGTAGAAGGAAGAAGCATCAGTAAAGCATCAGCATCCTTCACGAAATTCAAATTTTGTTCGAATGGGATGCAAATTTGTGTGCTCAAATGTACACTGGAAACAATGCAAACTTTCTTTTTAAGAATCGTGCTGCAAGAGAACTGACCTTACTTGAGGTCAAAATTGTGCTTCAGGTAACCAAGAATTGACCAATTAGAAAGCACCAATTAACTGTTATTATGAAGTGCCACTGTTAATTTCTTTGTTCTGAATAGTCAGGAGATTGTGGATGAATCTTCTAGAACACTCTGCCTTTGCAAATAGTGTTGGCTGCATGGTAATACACAGGTAAATATGAATATATGATATACACCAATCAGCCATAACATTAAAACCACCTCCTTGTTTCTACACTCACGGTCTATTTTATCAGCTCCATTTACCATGTAGAAGCACTTTGTAGTTCTACAATTACTGACTGTAGTTCATCTATTTCTTTGCATACCTTTTTAGCCTGCTTTCAACCTGTTCTTCAATGGTCAGGACTCTCCCAGGACCACTACAGAGCAGGTATTATTTAGGTGGTGGATCATTCTCAGCACTGCAGTGACACTGACATGGTGGTGGTGTGTTAGTGTGTGTTGTGCTGGTATGAATGGATCAGGCACAGCAGTGCTGCTGGAGTTTTTAAATACTGTGTCCACTCACTGTCCATTCTATTAGACACTCCTACCTAGTTGGTCTACCTTGTAGATGTAAAGTCAGAGACGATCGCTCATCTATTGCTGCTGTTTGAGTTGGTCATCTTCTAGATCTTCATCAGTGGTCACAGGACGCTGCCCATGGGACGCTGTTGGCTGGATATTTTTGGTTGGTGGACTATTCTCAGTCCAGCAGTGACAGTGAGATGTTTATAAACTCCAGCAGCACTGCTGTGTCTGATCCACTCATACCAGCACAACACACCACCACCATGTCAGTGTCACTGCAGTGCTGAGAATGATCCACCACCCAAATAATACCTGCTCTGTAGTGGTCCTGTGGGGTTCCTGACCATTGAATAACAACATGAAAGGGGGCTAAAAAGGCATGCAGAGAAACAGATGGACTACAGTCAGTAATTGTAGAACAACAAAGTGATTTTATATGGTAAGTGGAGCTTATAACATGGACAGTGAGTGTAGAAACAAGGAGGTGGTTTTAATGTTATGGCTGATCAGTGTATAATATATATGATTAAATATATAAATCTTCTGATTTATAGCCCAAAGCTTAACCCACTAGGCTCCAGTATATTGTAAAAAGTAGTGCATTATTACCCACCTTTGACACGGATCGTTCATCATTATCCAATCATAACGATTGACTAGACAAAAGGGCAAAGATGAGCCATGTCATAAGCGTTCATATTTGCCCTGTATGATGATGAGGGATGGTGGTTGCTATGCTGTGCATAATATAATTTACGGGAATGTGTCTGTGCTGACGTGCAGTGGAGCATGAACCTGTACTTCACCTGCGCCCTGGCCACTTAACGCATGTTACACACTAAGCTAGCTGATGTGCGACAGGTGGTCAGGTGCATAAACAGGTGTACGAGGGACCATTAGGGTCGCCACTTACACAAACACATGCAAGGCATTCATCTGTCCATCCAGCCGTCCATCCATCCATTCATTCATTTCCCCCACCCCACTGCTCTTAGTTAAGTAGTGCGGAAACGTCCTTTGACCTACTATGTGATAAAGCAGGCGTGTTCGGCTTCACTGCTGATCTCTGCAGTTTCCTACATTACAGCTGAGGTTGGCATACGGGTCAACTGAAGTTGTTTAGATCAACGACAGATATAGCACCTGAGTTCTCAGAAGTGTTAAAGCTTTGACGAGACTGCTAAGATGTATGACTTGTACTCTCAGACTCAAAGGGAAACAGTTATATTTGGCTATATTGCAAAACCAATGATGAGAAGACATGAGGTGAAAATTGGACCTGGGCATCAGTAAGTCTACAATTAAGTCTACAAGTAAGTCTACAACAGACAAACTCATGAGAACAAATGTGGTAGAAAAGTCAGAGACAATCGCTCATCTATTGTTGCTGTTTGAGTTGGTCATCCTCTAGATCTTCATCAGTGGTCACAGGATGCTGCCCACGAGGCACTGTTGGCTGGATAGTTTTGGTTGGTGGATTATTGTCAGTCCAGCAGTGACAGTGAGATGTTTAAAAACTCCAGCAGCGCTGCTGTGTCTTATCCACTAATACCAGCACAACACACACTAACACACCACCACCATGTCATTGTCACTGCAGTGGTCATGGGAGAGTCCTGACCATTGAAGAACAGCATGAAAGGGGGCTAACAAAGCATGCAGAGAAACAGATGGACTACAGTCATTAATTGTAGAACTACAAAGGGCTTCTATATGGTAAGTGGGGCTGATAACATGGACAGTGAGTGTAGAAACAAGGAGGTGGTTTTAATGTTATGGCTCATCGGTGTACATATACAGGTGTACATTACAACGAAATTCTTTTTTCACATATCCCAGCTTCTAAAAGCACAGGGTCAGCCATTGTATGGTGCCCCTGAAGCCAAGTGGGTTAAGGGCCTTGCTCAAGGACCCAACTGTGGCTGCATGGCAGAGGTGGGGTTAGAACTCTCAACCTTTTAACTGATAGCCAAAAAAGCTCTACCCATTAGGGCTACCACTGTCCCTATAGTGTAATCTCTATCCCTTTTTCTCACAATTCAGCATAGCCAATTAGTCTTCCGCTGTTGGGGACCTCAATTACATTGGAGGAGGAAATATTTACCCATAAATTTGTCAATGCATATCTGTGATCGTAACATGGCCATGGTGATATCCAGTAAAGGACAGATACAGACATTCCTTTCCACTCTTCTTGTTCCTTCTCTGCTTTGTGGTTTCTTTGGAACCCTTTTCTGCTGGAATTCGCATTCGCAGCCAAATGCTTAGACATCCATTGTATGGTTAATTTTGGTGCCCGAGTCCCCACTCTCAGCATTAATCCTATCAAAATAAAAGCAGTGGTTAAGCCATGCTCACATTCTAGTTATTGCATGACACATGTAAAATAAGAGTCCAGTATTTATTTTTAAATCTATGTTATGTCATGTTCATAAGTAAAGACACCTGACAATGAGCTTGGTGAATAAACCGTTTCAAAAATATAGGCATTAATATTAAGTAGCTCATCCTGTGTGGCTTATACAGCCTTCAATAACAGCCTCCAATTTAACAGCATGATTTTAAAATGACACTGTTTTAAAATTAAAGTCAAAGGTTAATGAAAAATAGTTTGGCTTTTTAACCTGTAACTGTAGTGGCGTGTAACATTTTAATTTTTTACACCTTTGTTCATTCAGGCACACATTTCTAACAATTATTACATGTTAGCATTAAGCTGGGGATACACTGTACTTTATTAAGGTTGTGTGCATGTTTATGCATTCAGCTGCAGCATGAGCCGCACTCGCATTCTTACCTTTATGTATATGGAGAATTTCTACAATATGGAGAAAAGTGATATGCACTAGAGGGTATCTTAGCATCAAAACGTATATACGAAAAGGGAAAACATAATGCTACTATACTAAATGAGGGCTAGGTTAAATTAGTACACAATTATTGAAAGTGCAGGGAAAATGCTATGCAGCCCTACTTGGCCTTATAAGAAAAAGTAAATGCACCCAACTTTAGCTGCTAAATCAACCATTTTACCAAATTTAATAATTCCACTTCCAGACCTGCTGAATCTGAACAACATTTAAATAGAACCTGTCTGGCAATGTGATGTAAACTAAAAGGTTTCATACGCAGCACTTGATGCTACATTCTAAGGAAATTCAAACACAGATGCAAAACAAAAGTCTGTACAGGTTTCCAAAGCCAATGCTAAAGCTCTGGGACTTGAGCAAACCACAAAACACAAAGGCTTATGTTGCATTTGGCAAAAAGGAACATGTAGATGACCCTGTTTTGGATTGATATTCTGTGGACTGATGAGTCTAAGGTGTAACTTTTTTAGAAGAAATGGATCTAATAAAAACTAACACTACATTCCACTATAAGAGCATCATAACAAAAAACATGGTGGTGGTAGTGTGATGGTTTGGGGCTGCAGAGGGCCAACTAGCAGCATTTAAGGTTGTACCAGTCTTCTTCCATTTTAAAATTATAGGCCAGTGTGGATGTTGTTGTATATCCTTGTCCTGATCTGTACCTTGGCACAGCTTGATTGCAGAGATCCAGACAGTTCCTTGGATTTCATGGCTTGGTTTTAACGTACTGACAATCTAGTGCAATCTGAGGCCTTATACGTATGTATTATATATACACCACAGTATGTGTATACTGGTCAGACTATAGTCTATAGTACACACACACACAACTGAAACATGAAACCGAGACGTAGTGAATAAGATTATATAATGGGATATAAAGTATTGGGACACGTTGTTCCCATGACAAGCAACATGAATAAGGAATATAAGAGTTATTAGCCCAATGCAGTCCAGTATTTATTTATTTTACTCCTGCGTTTGACTATTAATTTCTCTGTCAGGACACCAGATGCCCAGAATTGAACCAACTCAGAGTAACACTTAATTCCCTTTACACCGTTTCAGTGGAAACAGCTTCTTATTAATAGTCTGATACTATAAAGCTGTAAAGCTTTTTGTGTCCAATTTCACATGGGATCTCTAACGTTTACTTTTAACTGAAGGATAGACTGCAGATTGTATACTAAATTAATAACTGCATACCTTTTACTATTCATCTGGTGTAGTGGGCAGGAAGATGTGTTATTCCATCAGGGAGGAATTATTTAGCAGTCATGCACAAATTTACACGCACCTGTTGCTTATTTTGGGTTTTGGGTCATGATATTGTACACTGTCCATAAGGTCAGTATGTCAATCCAGAAGAAATGCAACATATAAGCAGCACAGCAACTTTAGAATGGGTATACCAAGCATTACATACTCATGATATGTGTTATTGTAGAGCATCACACTCAACCACTTATTCATTCATTCACACCTAGAGACCGTTTTAAAAAAAAACAATTAACAGAAATGTTTTTTGTAGATTCGAGGAAGCTGAAGTACCTGGAGCGAACCTACAAGTACTGGTTAACTATACCAAACTTCTTACACACAGCGAACAGAGACAGGCTCTAAAGGCAACATTATACCAATGGCCATGGTTTTGGAATGGGGCATCCTACAATCTCATGGAGTAGTACAGTACAGTTAGTAACAGTGTAGTACAGTTAGTTACACATTATGTAGAACATTAGATGTGGTTTGGGAAGCAGCCAGGAATCACTTGTGGGCTCTGTACAGTGTTTGCCTGTTGCAACCATGGATGTAAACTCTCAAGGGTAAAAACCACTAGGTGATATGTCAGTTTGTTGGGAATTTATGAGTCTCATGAGTGTGGAGAATAATGATTTAGGTTGTCAACTAAATTAAGATTCTGTGCTAAACGAGGGGGGAAAGAAAAATATATGGGGGAAGGAGTGGATATGCCGCCAGCCGGGATAGAGAGTTGGAGGTAAATAAATTTTTTTGCAATAAAAACGTGGGTATTATGCCTTGTCCCGGACTATAAAGTTACAAATACTGTAAAGCTTGTGTATGCTGATGTATTCTGATAGGAACTATGTTTTGCTGTGGTCATTCTTGGGTTTCCTCTCTCTCCATATCTTGCGTTCTTATTGGCTGTAGCTCAACACCGCACTCAGTGCCAGATATAACCTGGTGGCAGCACTTGTCACATTTGAGGATTTGGATTCACTGACAGGTCCAGATATTTAGCATGCTAGATATTTGTCGGGAGTCTCAGTGATTAAAAAGCATATCGGATCACGACTTTGAACAATTCACACATATAGATCGAGAGCCGATTGCCATTGAGTTGGCTCATCTGTCAGCCACTTTCAAAACCTGTCGGCGAGTGGAAAATCAGGGTAAATATTTGTGTAGTGTGAAGTTGGCTTTAGAGATTCACTGCTGGCCCGACACAAACAGGTAGATCTTGACTGGTCTGCATACAGTCCTGACCCCAACCCTATCCAACACTTGAGTTGGAGTGCCACATTTATTGGATTCAACTACTGGCTTATTACTTAACAGCAATGGCCAAAATTAGTGATACTCTTGTGTTTGTTTGGTGAAAAAAACTCTAGCAGTCATGAAATTTAGTAAAAGTCTTTTCAGCAGAATGATGGCTGTTCTTTTTTTGTGAACAATTGTTTTATTGTTGTTTTTTTTTAATTTTTTTTTATGCATTTTCTCCCAATTTTCCTCCCGATTTATTGCACTCAATTTTGTCTTCCTCTGCTGAGAGATGCCAGATTGCATCCGAGGAGAGCACGTCACTGTGCACGCCTCTTTCGACACGTGCACAGCCCTCCTCTTTTCGCCCCTGCATTCTGCACAGGCGTCTTTTCCACCAATCAGGGTCCTTACACAGTGTATGAAGACCCACCCACCCACCCACCCACACTTAGTCCGGCCCCCACCCTGCAGATACGGTGGCCAATTAGTATCTGCTGCAGGCACTGCCAATTATGCCCGCTAGATGGCGCCCAGCCGACCGGTGCCAACACCGAGTTTCGAACCGGGGAGTTCAGAAACTCGGTGCTGGTGTGCAAGTGGAATATCCCGCTGCGCCACCTGAGCGCCTTGTTTTATTGTTTTTAAACTAACATGTTGTCATACATGTTATCATGAACACATACGAACATAGAACACCCCCTCCCCACCACCCCCGGGTGTGTTGGCCGAAAAAACAAAAATAATTAAGATATAGACAGTACATAGCAGAGCGTATACACAAGAACACTAGCTTCATAAAAATACAAGAGAGACAAATAAATAACAGCTCTAGCAAGAGCCTAGTAAAGACTCCACAGAATGATGGCTGTTCTTAAAGCAAACTCCATGCCAAAGGCCATAATTTTGTGATAGGATGTTTACCAAACACAAGGATGTGATATTTGGTTGGCAAATTGCTAAACACAATATGATAAAGGACAAAAAGCCGGAAACCTTAACACTTATTTAGTAGCACAAATGAAAATATTTCTTACAGAAGGTTTGTATAGTGTCAGAAAAGCCCATCACACAGGTCCTCTTCCTCCCAGCCCCAGAAATGTGCTTGCTTTGCTAATACGAACATTTTGTCCAGGTTCCTGGAACATAAACATAGAAAGGTTACATAATTTCCAAAAAAGGCAGCAGCATGAGCCTCTGTTGGCCGTATCTTTTCTTCTTTGTTTTGTATCTGGCGTGTTGTTGTTGACGTTATTGTTATGGAGTGGTAGTGTTCTGTGATGCAGTGGGAAATGTTAATATTCAGTACAGTGGATGTACTCCAACGTAGGCAGATTGGCTTGGTTACAAACCGCATTACAAAGTGTGACAACACCACTGGGCAGATATGGTGTTTTCATTCATGAGTTCATGTCTGGCTGTGTAACTGCAGTTTGGGTGGCAGTTGCATAACCCAACTGAACTTGAGGATTTTCTGGTTTTGTTAAACATGGCAAGTCACCAATTTCTACACCATCACACTTGCATCATTATGTCTGACTGTTAGTATGATGTTCTAATTGTTAAAAGCTGGGGTAACAGAACCTATGTTTTCCAAGAGCCCACTTCTAGAGCCTTCTAAATGACTTTGTAACCCTTTTAAAAGTGAATCCAATTATCAATTAATTTGGCTTGTGGTGGGGAGTTACTTAATTGAATCCAATTATCAATTTAATTTGGTTTGTTAGTGGGTAATTTACTTTTTACTCAGGGTCAGTTGGTGTTTTCTTCCTTTAAAAAATAATAAAACAATCATTTACAAACTAGATTTTTGTTTACTTAGGTTGCTTTGAAATTAATTAGTACAGGTGCTAGTCTGGCCTGCCTGCAGTCCACTGTCTCGTATTAATAATGTGATCCATAATTCAATTCTGCAACTGAATATTTGCTCTTGGATGTCCTGTTTGAAGTCATAGACAACTCATGACACTTCTGTTGGTGGGGTGATACGTTCCAAAGTCACAGTGAGGAGTCCTCAATGCCCCGTTATGGAGCCTCTTCTGTGGTCAAGGTCAGTGAACAAACACAGCAGAGAGATCAGTCCTGCACATACTGATCTGCTATGGCAGTTTGGCACATGAACTGTTTAATTTACGCTGCCTTTTACACTGTAAGAAATAGAGATCCAGAGAACACAATATCCATTAGTGTCAAAAATTTGATAGGTGGACTTGTCGGAACACAGTACACGTTTTCCTTGGCATCATTTCATCTCTAATGAGCTTAAGCCCAGCAGAGTTTCTGTTTATATTTGTGACATATGGCTTCACTTCTGCTTTGCATTGAAGAGACTTTTGCATTTGTAGCGCTGAACTGTATTCACTGAAGATGGTTTTTCCAGGTATTCCCAATGTGGTTACATTAATTACAAATGGTGCTGGAGCCTATCCCAGCTCTCAATGGGTGCAAAACACACAGAAACTCCATGGACAGGGTGCCAGTCCATCACAGGGCAGCCACACAAAAACATTTACATCCCCATACACACATCTAAGGGCAGTTTTAGTATCTCCAATTAACCTGACTGCATGTCTGTGGAGATAACCGGAGCACCTGAAGGAAACCCACACGAACACGGGGAGAACATGCGTCACACAGAGGACCCTGATTGCTCCACCTAGATCGAGCCACCGTGCCACCCTATTATTATTACTTTTATTATTCAGTACTAAAGGTTATTCATTTATTTAAATTATTTCCACCTGCTGCCAGTATAAGAGTGTGTAATGACCATGTGTAATTCTGTGCTTTGACTGCTTTGGTGCTGTTAGAGGACCACTGGTGGACGGGCACTGGCACTTGGCCTCCCTTTCAAAAGCACCTTTCTTTGACTTCCACATCCACTTTGTTCGTTTTAGAACCAACACCTCTGACCACCCAGGTAACCCTCTGCAATTATATTCTTTTCATTGTTGAATTGGCACACCAAACTTAATTGAAGTTGTGTTGCCTTTCTAGCTCTGGCTATTGTTGTGTGTTATTCACTTTAATTATGGGGCACTGAGCATTTTTTAATTATGGGAGTATTTTAAAACTTTTATAGGTAAATATAAACACTGATTTATTCACCATGAATCGTGAATTTTGACTTATGATGAACCATTTGCAATTGTTAATCTGGCCATAAGTATTTGCCCCTCATAAAAGTCACATCTGCTGCATTTAACACATGGACTAAGAGTAACTACCATCAGCCCAAAATTTTATATATTCTTAACTGTGACATGCATGCTTGATATGAAATAGGCATCACCATGTACATTTTTTTGGATGGCACAGGGTGATCCTAATGTTTTGGCTCATCCGTGAAGTGAGAAGACTGCTGGATGTGGAACTGCAGGGTTGTATAAGAGGCCTCTTAAAGAAGAGCATTTGCTTGGTTACTTAGTAACCTAGGGCAACAGTTGTTGCTCACCTCTTCCCTAATACCCTTTAACCCTTAGCTCATGTGAACAGGGGCTGCTCCTCAATTACGCACACACACACTAAACACGGCAGAATAAACCCAGCAAGTAAAAGTAGAGGACCACTCAAGGAAACATAGAGACATTTTAGTCAATAAAATCATCCTGAAGTAAACCATTTAGATATATTATATAATCACACTTTATTAGGTACACTATATGGCCAAAAGTGTGTGGACACCTGCAGTAAGCTTGTTGTATGTTCCATTTTAAAACTATGAACAGTAATTTGGAGTCTGTCTTTTCCAGCTGTAACAGTACTCATCTATGAAGGCTTTCAACAAGATTTTAAAGTCTGTGGAAAATTTTGCCTATTCAGTTGAATCAAGCACTGAAGTTGAATTAAAAAAATACAAAAATTAAAAAAAACCCTGCCTTACAATCAAGCTTGCGTTTATCCATGAGGTGGGGTTGAGGTCAGGATTCTGTGCCGGTCACTGGAATTCCTCTGCACCAAACTAGTCAAACCATGTTTTGTAGACCTTGTTTTGTGCACAAGGGCAGGGTCATGCTGAGACAAAAAAGAAATGCCGTCCACAAACTGTTGGCTCAGAGTTGGACGCATAGTATTAATTGTACATTATTAGTTATACACACCTGTTAGCAGTGGCTACGTTTGAAAACCCCAGACTCAGTACAGTAATTTATATATATATATATACAGTGTATCACAAAAGTGAGTACACCCCTCACATTTCTGCAAATATTTCATTATATCTTTTCATGGGACAACACTATAGGCATGAAACTTGGATATAACTTAGAGTAGTCAGTGTACAGCTTGTATAGCAGTGTAGATTTACTGTCTTCTGAAAATAACTCAACACACAGCCATTAATGTCTAAATAGCTGGCAACATAAGTGAGTACACCCCACAGTGAACATGTCCAAATTGTGCCCAAATGTGTCGTTGTCCCTCCCTGGTGTCATGTGTCAAGGTCCCAGGTGTAAATGGGGAGCAGGGCTGTTAAATTTGGTGTTTTGGGTACAATTCTCTCATACTGGCCACTGGATATTCAACATGGCACCTCATGGCAAAGAACTCTCTGAGGATGTGAGAAATAGAATTGTTGCTCTCCACAAAGATGGCCTGGGCTTAAGAAGATTGCTAACACCCTGAAACTGAGCTACAGCATGGTGGCCAAGGTCATACAGCGGTTTTCCAGGACAGGTTCCACTCGGAACAGGCTTCGCCAGGGTCGACCAAAGAAGTTGAGTCCACGTGTTCGGCGTCATATCCAGAGGTTGGCTTTAAAAAATAGACACATGAGTGCTGCCAGCATTGCTGCAGAGGTTGAAGACGTGGGAGGTCAGCCTGTCAGTGCTCAGACCATACGCCGCACACTGCATCAACTCGGTCTGCATGGTCGTCATCCCAGAAGGAAGCTGACGCACAAGAAAGCCCGCAAACAGTTTGCTGAAGACAAGCAGTCCAAGAACATGGATTACTGGAATGCCCTGTGGTCTGACGAGACCAAGATAAACTTGTTTGGCTCAGATGGTGTCCAGCATGTGTGGCGGCGCCCTGGTGAGAAGTACCAAGACAACTGTATCTTGCCTACAGTCAAGCATGGTGGTGGTAGCATCACGGTCTTGGGCTGCATGAGTGTTGCTGGCACTGGGGAGCTGCAGTTCATTGAGGGAAACATGAATTCCAACATGTACTGTGACATTCTGAAACAGAGCATGATCCCCTCCCTTCGAAAACTGAAGGTAAAGGTGATGGACTAAACCCAATTGAGCACCTGTGGCACATCCTCAAGTGGAAGGTGGAGTTTAAGGTGTCTAACATCCACCAGCTCCGTGATGTCATCATGGAGGAGTGGAAGAGGATTCCAGTAGCAACCTGTGCCGCTCTGGTGAATTCCATGCCCAGGAGGGTTAAGGCAGTGCTAGATAATAATGGTGGTCACACAAAATATTGACACTTTGGGCACAATTTGGACATGTTCACTGTGGGGTGTACTCACTTATGTTGCCAGCCATTTAGACATTAATGGCTGTGTGTTGAGTTATTTTCAGAAGACAGTAAATCTACACTGCTATACAAGTTGTACACTGACTACTCTAAGTTATATCCAAGTTTCATGCCTATAGTGTTAAACCCATGAAAAGATATAATGAAATATTTGCAGAAATGTGAGGGGTGTACTCACTTTTGTGATACACTGTATATATCAGCCATAACATTAAAACCACCTCCTTGTTTCAACACTCACTGTCCATTTTATCAGCTCCACTTACCATATATAGTTCTACAATTACTGACTGTAGTCCATCTATTTCTCTACATACCTTTTTAACCTGCTTTCACCCTGTTTTTCAATGGTCAGGACCCCCACAGGACCACCACAGAGTAGGTATTATTTGGGTGGTGGATCATTCTCAGCACTGCAGTGACACTGACATGGTGGTGGTGTGTTAGTGTGTGTTGTGTTGGTATGAGTGGATCAGACACAGCAGCGCTGCTGGAGTTACGTGTCCACTCACTGTCCACTCTATTAGACACTCCTACCAAGTTGGTCCACCTTGTAGATGTAACGTCAGAGACAATCGCTCATCTGTTGCTGCTGTTTGAGTTGGTCATCTTCTAGACCTTCAGCAGTGGTCATAGGACGCTGGCCACAGGGCGCTGTTGGCTGGATATATTTTTGGTTGGTGGACTATTCTCAGTCCAGCAGGGACAGTGAGGTGTTTAAAAACTCCATCAGCAATGCTGTGTCTTATACACTCATACCAGCACAACACACACTTACACACCACCACCATGTCAGTGTCACTGCAGTGCTGAGAATTATCCACCACCTAAATAATACCTACTTTGTGGTGGTCTTGTGGGGTAAGTATGTAGAGAAACGGATGAACTACAGTCAGTAATTGTAGAACTACAAAGTGTTTCTATATGGTAAGTGGAGCTGATAAAATGGACAGTGAGCGTAGAAACAAGGAGGTGGTTTTAATGTTATGGCTGATCAGTGTATATGTTAACCACTGTATAACTCACACAGTGTAAATTAATACTGATAGTTGGCATTGCACATATAAGCAAATGATCCAAATTACTGAAACAATTTTCTTATAATAGCCCAAGTGTTAGATAATTTGGAGGTCAGGATCATTTTTGAAATGTCTTGCCAAGATTTTAGAGAAAACTGGAATGAAGGATAGAGGTACAAACTTTAGTCAGTGTTTTAGAGGGTCACCCAGAACTGCTCATTATGGTTAATTGGAAGTGATGGATGAACTTTTCCTCCACTCTTTCACTGGGCTGTTCAGACATCGTTACACCAGTTTAATGACTTTCTGAGTTAGAACTGTACAATAAATGACTTCAGGGAAAAGAAATCTCCAGGACATCTTCCAGGCTTTAATTTTGGAACTACGCATGCTGTACTAAACTTTGTTTTACTTTTTTTCGTGACAGATAATGGGCACTTTTACAACATAGCAACAAGCATGTCAAAACACAGGAATACAAAAACTGATTTATAGAAAGAAATATTGATTAAAATTACGATTGTATTCATGAATGGTGAAATGTAGAAAAATGTTTTGGTACTGCTATGATACATGTGTACTTTTTAGATATATGTTTTCTGAATACTGAACAAAGCCTCCTCATTACTATGAACTACGTCAACCATTTTCTACTCCATCTACCTAATTAAAGGTACCACCACTAACCAGATAATAGCAGAGTCTTGGTTCTTACTGAAAAGGTTAGGACAGTTCAAAACGCTTTTAACCAGGCGGGGGTCCTCAAACATAGCATCATTTTTATTTGCTACATGTGACTTTTTTTTAAGAGTTCATTTTAAAGAGGAAATTTGGATAAACACATAGCAACATATCATCCTGGTCCCCTTTACAAATGAACTTTATTGAGCAATCTTTATTTATCTTTATTTACAAATCAATCTTTATTTATGTGACAGTATGGAATCAAACACAAACATGAATATATAGAAAGGACATTCTAAGAACAACCACAGAATATAAAAAAATATATATTATTTCATGTATTCGTGTGCAAAGAATGGTTTTAAATGTACCTGCATCTTGCCAGCTAGGCTAGATGGTGTTGCCAGATATTAGCCAAGTCAATTGCTACAAACCTCCAAACTTCATGTGGCCTTCAGATTAGCTCAAGAACAGTTTGTAGAGCTTCATGGAATGGCTTCCATGGCCGAGCAGCTGCAGCCAAGCCTTACATCACCAAGCGCAATGCAAAGCGTCAAATGCAGTAGAGTAAAGCACGCCGCCACTGGACTCTAGAGCAGTGGAGACGTGTTCTCTGGAGTGACGAATCACGCTTCTCCGTCTGGCAATCCGATGTATGAGTCTGGGTTTGGTGGTTGCCAGGAGAACGGTACTTATCTGACTGCACTGTGCCAGGTGTAAAGTTTGGTGGAGGGGGGATTATGGTGTGGGGTTGTTTTTCAGGAGTTGGGCTCGACCCCTTAGTTCCAGTAAAAGGAACTCTTAATACCAAGAGATTTTGGCGATTTCATGCTTTCAACTTTGTGGAAACAGTTTGGGGATGGCCCCTTCCTGTTCCAACATGACTGTGCACCAGTGCACAAAGCAAGGTCCATAAATACATGGATAAGCGAGTCCTGACCTCAACCCGATAGAACACCTTTGGGATGAATTAGAGCGGAGACTGCGAGCCAGGCCTTCTCGTCCAACATCAGTGTCTGACCTCACAAATGCGCTTCTGGAACAATGGTCAAAACTTCCCATAAACACACTCCTAAACCTTGTGGAAAGCCTTCTCAGAAGAATTGAAGCTGTTATAGCTGCAAAGGGTGGGCCGACATCATATTAAACCTTATGGATTAAGAATGGGACGTCACTCAATTTCATTAGCGTGTGAAGGCAGACAAGTGAATACTTTTGGCAATATACGTAGTGTATATATAAACAAACAGTTTTGGGATGAATTGTTTTTAAAGCTAAATGAGGTACCTAATAACTTAGTAAAATACTGCTTTATTGATAATATTATTAAAATAGATTGGTAAAATATGATTTGTTTAGATATATGAACTATTAGCTAACAATTTCAAACCACAGCCCTAACACACACATATACTGTATTTATTTTTCATTCAACATGATTCACAAGCAATTAGAAGACATCCTTGCTGATTGGTTGAGCTTTGCCTGCCAACACTTTTTTCCTCCCATGTTTACATAAAGAGAGAGTGGGAAGGGTTACAATTATTTGACCAGGTTTGGGGAAATAACATGTTAAGCAATTAAAGCTACAGTGTGGAACTTCTGGGCATTGTGGGTTTTAAAAGCCTTGCTGCAAAATATTTTCCTGCAAGCAACTTACCTTACTGAAACATTTTGCCAGTGAAATGCAGCCTATTGTGTGTGTGTGTGTGTGTGTGTGTGTGTGTGTGTGTGTGTGTGTGAGAGAGAGAGAGAGAGAGAGAGAGAGAGAGAGAGAGAGAGAGAGAATGCACAGTTTTTGCAGGTGGCTTCCAAATCCCGGCCAGTATTTCTGACTGAATAATTAATGGACGCTTTTCATGGCAACACTGAACACATTGTAGCTTAAAGTAGAAATGATTCAAGTCTACCTGTACCACACCATTGTGTAGTTTATCATTTCAGGGTAAAATTAAGAAGCATTTGATTGGACTTGAGGTTTTTATGTTTTATAGAGTTTCATTATTAGCACTTCTAAACATTACCATTATTTTCATGTACTTCTGCAAAAGTCCATCATGCCTTTTTTTGCTTAAATAGCCATTAGTACTAGGACAGATGAAGAGCTAATTAAGTGGTTTTCAGTAAATCACATGATGTGGCACAACATTAGGGTCCAAGTCATGACTCAGAGATGAATCAGACAACCTGTTGTGAGTCGAAGACGGAGGAGCAGCTGTCTCAACACGGAGGTTACAGTTCTCTAGAGGTCCAACGGTGAGCCTGTTTTCCCTTCACCGTGGGTGTATTTTCAGCTTTTTTTTTTCTAAATGAGACTTTTCAATGGGTCCTGGAGTCCAGATTTATAATGCTGAGAAAAAGTATTTACCCCTCACCAGAGTTCTTCTATTTTTGCTAATTTGGTCCATTTAAATGTTTTAGATCTTTCAGCTGATTTTAAGACGAAGACAACATAAATACATAGAAAATGCAACTTTTAAATGATCATTCTATTTATTGAATATAAAGATTTATTCAAAACCTATATCATCCATGTAAACAAAGTAATTTCCCAAGTAAACCTATTGGGGCATTGTTTTGACCTTAACTGAGGCAAGTGATGCCTAGAGTGTTTTGGATGTTAATGACCTCCTGACTGAGTTGTTGATGCGTTTTTGGTGAAATTTTGTTGGGACATATTGGCTCTCACTGTGGCTTGCTGGAGTCCCAGAGCCTTATGCCTAGTTCACACTACACGATTTTGCCCTGATTTTCGGAGATCTAAACTTGGCTCTCAATCGCTATGTGTGAACTGCTCAACAGCTCATTCCACTCGGCGACTTGAGAAAAGTATCTAGCGTGTTCAATATCTGAACCAGACGCCGACTCAAAATCATGTAGTGTGAAAGGCGTTGCAAGCAGGTTGCGAGTGCTATTTGGAACTACAGCCAATGAGAACACCAGATATGGGGTGACAGGAAACCCCGGGGAGGAGTGTACACACACTAGCTTTACAGTATTTTGGATCTTATCAACCATGCCAAACCATAATACCAATGCTGCATTGCAAAAATATTTATTAACCTCCAACTCACTACAGAACAGACAATCCCTGCTGGTCACGTAGCCCAATCCACTCTGATTCTTTTATTTTTCCTACTTTCTTTTATGCTACACATCAGCGCACAAACAACTTTGATCGCTCGCTTATTGTTGACGTACATTTTTGGAAATGGTATCATTAAACCCCTCGTCACTTCTCGTGTGTGTTTTCGTGACGAAACGTAGTTTGGGAGACCAGATAGACTCGCCCGCGATTCCTCATGGTGATAGATGGTGTAGTGTGAAACCCCCTATCACCGATCAGTTGTGTAGTGTGAAATCCACAATGACTTAAAAGACTCCCGATTGCAAGAGATCCAGTCGTGTAGTGTGAACTGTACAGCGACCTGACGACTTGGAAAGTGAACTTGGCATTAGCAATAACTTTGTTTTTATTTTCAGACTGGTAGATTTCAGCTCACATTTCTATTTGAATCTTTTTAGAACATGGCATCATGTGCTGCTTTTTGTAGCCAGACATGTTCGATGTTTAGATTCAACGGGTCCCAATTAAACCCAATTGTCAACTGAATTTGGCTAATTGGTTGATTTAGTAGCTGAGGGGGAAATTACTTTTAAATACAGGGCCAGGAAGGACCAAACAGAATTTTTCTTTCAATAAATTTAATCATTATTTAAAATAGATTTTGTGTTTGTTTGTGATTTAATTGCGAAATAATTTGCTGATCAAAAACATGTCAGTGTGACAAATGTGCAAAAATATAGAAAGAGGGCAAATACTTTTTTCACAGCACTGTAGGTTAAAACATTAAGATGTAATAATGAAGGCTTGAATGGGCAAATAAATTCCTCAGACTGTTTTAAGTTAATCTGGTGTTTGGAATGAACTCTCTGGGTCATTTCCTCTTATTGAGTTCTAAATAATATCATGTTTAAGAGAAAGAGAGTGATGCTAGCTGCCAGTAACACAGTGACAATTCTGTACATGATCTCTGAAAGGAAATAAAAGTAATTGTTCTACTGAAGCAGTGCAAAATCAAAAGGGAAATCATACTAGGAAATAAGATAATAGTAACACATGGAAAGAGTGGGTGAAATTAGTAAACAGCTCCTTTCTTTTTGGTATAATAAGTGATTCATGCCCTCGTCAGCACTCCCTCAGTCGTTTGAGTAACTGGAGCTTATGAAACAACATGACCACAGTCCGATTACACTTACAGTTTCATCTACTATTGCCTTTCATTCCAACAGTGCTGTTATTGTCACTGTGGTGCCAGCACATAAGTTCATCTTTTTCATATAACAGGCTGTAAATGATAATGATATTCAGTACATAGACTTATTATCAGTGTATTTTAATCACACCAGCAGACTCAAACAAGTCAGCTACTGTTCTGTGGGTTTGGGATTTAAAGTAATTGTGGATGGACTAGAAACAGCTTTCTATTTTTATAGACTTTAATCAACCATGATTTATAAATCATGCAATTTGGGAATGTCCCATGTTCTTCTACCATCAAATAATATCTAATAAAATACACTAACTTGCATTCATGACTGGTAGATAAACCAGGATTTTAGTTTTATTTCAATATTTTTATTTCTTAGTACAGTAGCCAAACCATTCAGTTACATTTGATGTATGTTGAGAGCATTCGGGCCAACCAGAGCCTGTATTTTGGCTGCATCTCAAACCACATACTATTAAACATAATCAACGTGAAAGTTAGATTTTAAACTCTTTTACCATTAAAGTTCTCAAAGTAGTTTTACAGAAATCTAATATTAACATAAATATATAACATGATTGACACTTCTCATTAGTGCACAATCAAATATATAATCATGAAAATATTAATATTCTACCACAATATGTAGTATGCAGTATGTTTTTTGCTATCTTAATTGTGGACACTGAAACCTGTGTTCCAAAAACTTCTATTTTATTATGATCCATTTTAAAGTTTTTTTTTTTTCCAGCACCAGATAACAGTTCCATTTCCTTTGAATTTATTGATCATTTCATGTACACTCACTCACTTTCTTAACTGCTTATCCAATTAGGGTCGTGGGGAAAGGGGGGGGGGGGGGGGTTGCTGGAACCTCTCCCAACTTTTCAATGGGTGCAACACAGGGCAGACACACACACACACATACACACCCATTCACCTATAGGGCAATTCAGTGTCTCCAGTTAACCTGACTGCATGTTTTTGGACTGTGGGAGAAAACCGGAGCTTCCGGAGGAAACCTACGCAGACACGGGGAGAACATGCAAACTCTGCACAGAAAGGACCCGGACTGATCCACTGATCTGTACAGAGCTTTACAGGCTCATTCTAACAGGTTCAGTTAAACTAGCCCTATTCATATGGACACAGGAAAGTCACTAGGTATGGTTGATCCTAATTACTAACATGCTTGTTTCAAAAAGAAATAAATGAAAAATCCAGTAGGTTTTTACTAATATTTCTTTTTGAAACAAGCATGTATACAAGTATGTATTACAATTTGTAATACATACTTATAATTGAGTATTATAATTATATTACAAATCTAAAGACCTCCATATCACACGTTCCTACCAAGTCTATGAAACATATGATATTAACTGTACATGGTAAGTTTCTGGATTTACAGCTATGATTAATATCATTAATGTTTCTAAGTAACAACAATTAGAGAATGTCTTTTTCTAGTTGTTATAGAAACCATTGCTGTAATTATTAGCCAAAATGTGACTCATACAATTAGACTTTGAGATCTGATCTACTGTCACGATATGTGAGAATGTTTAGGGCTGGTTGCATCATCAGTATCACGACTCGTGCCTAAATAAACTAGATCTAGCATCTCCCAGTGCTCCAGTGGATTAGTGATGCTTAAGGATTAAAATGTTATGATAATTTTAAATATTCAGACTGCAGTCCCACTCGTGGCTGACTGGATACAATTTAGCATTCATTGTTTTATGCTATGTGGTAATTTTACCCTTATTTTCTATCTGTTTAATTACCACTATTTCCCAATGTTTTCTGAATTTACCCTATTATATGACAGATACCAATCATGAAAAGTAAAGTCTGGTAGCTTCATCCTTTAAGACACACATGCTTACTATATATATACTATATATATACAGTATATATATATATACAGTATATATACAGTATATATATACAGTATATATACTGTATATATACACACACCGACCAAGCATAACATTTTGACCACTGACAGGTGAAGTGAATAACACTGATTATCTTTTCATCACGGCACCTGTTAGTGGGTGGGATATATTAGGCAGCAAGTGAACATTTTATCCTCAAAATTGATGTGTTAGAGGCAGAAAAGTTTTAGAGCATCTCCAAAACTGCAGCTCTTGTGGGGTGTTCCCGGTCTGCAGTGGTCAGTATCTATTAAAAGTGGTCCAAGGAAGTAACAGTGGTAAACCGGCGACAGGGTCATGGGCGGCCAAGGCTCATTGATGCACGTGGGGAGCGAAGGCTGGCCCGTGTGGTCCGATCCAACAGACGAGCTACTGTAGCACAAACTGCTGAAGAAGTTAATGCTGGTTCTGATAAAAAGGTGTCAGAATACACAGTGCATCACAGTTTATTGTGTATGGGGCTGCATAGCTGTAGACCAGTCAGGGTGCCCATGCTGACCCCTGTCCACCGCTGAAACCGAAAGTGCCAAAAATGGCAACGTGAGCATTGGAACTGGACCACGGAGCAATGGAAGAAGGTGGCCTGAATCACAGTTTTGGGTGCGTGTGCGGCGCTTACCTAGGTTGTTGGAGATCCTAAATCAACCACTTAAAATGTGCAAATGCTTTTTTTTATAAAAAAAGAACCTCAGTGTGTAAAGTCACCATCGATTCCTCAAATGTCACTGCATTAAAAACTGACATGCTCTTGTAATGAATATAACCACATGAACTCTGGAATACTTCAGAAATCACTTGTTAGTAAACACTTCACCACTGCATATACAGCGGAAGTCATATATCAACAACGTCCACAAGCGCTGCCAACTTCTTTGGGCCCAAGCTCATCTGAGACAGGCTGACGTGTGCTGTGGTCTGACAAGTCAACCATTTAAATAGTTTTTGAAAATAATAGACGTCATATTCTCATACCCAAACAGGAAAAGGATCATTACCGATATAAGATCTGTACTGTTCTTGTTCAAATATAGGTCATGACGTATTGGTAAATTACTGCTGTCTGTTTTTAATAACATTATTCCTACTGTCCCAACATTTTTGAAAGTGGATTTGTAATTAATGGAACAGCTCAAGAGGGATTCAAAATTATGTCGCTTTTATAAGCTTAGGTTTGTTTTTGTCTGTATAAGAATGGAGGTCTATAAGCCATATACAAGAGTCTTTTCAAATTAAGGGCTATCAAGCTTGAATAGCTATAGCTGGAGTACTCTCAACACACTCTCAAGAACTGTCATTATGGCCGGCATAAAAGCTAAAATTTGTCCTTTTTGCGTTGGTGGATAAAGCCTGGAATGGAATCTTAGAGGATCATGGCTCAGCATCAAAGCTCTTCATATATTAAATCAGGACATCTTTTAGAAGCTCTTGAAATGTCATTTAGAGCAATGATGAACAAAAAAAGAAACAAACCCAGGCCTTAAAAGGTCTGATATCATTCAGTGAGTCACCCGCCTATCCTGGTGAATATGCTATATGGCCAAACATACACAGATCAGCCATAACATTAAAACCACCTCCTTGTTTCTCCACTCACTGTCCATTTTATCAGCTCCACTTACCATATAGAAGCACTTTGTAGTTCTCCAGGACCACCCAGGACCACCACAGAGCAGGTATTATTTAGGTGGTGGATCATTCTCAGCACTGCAGTGACACTGACATGGTGGTGGTGTGTTAGTGTGTGTTGTGCTGGTATGAGTGGATAACACAGCAGCGCTGCTAGAGGCAGCGTCCTGTGACCACTGATGAAGATCTCAAAATGACCAACTCAAACAGCAGCAATAGATGAGCGATCGTCTCTGACTTTACATCTACAAGGTGTACCAACTAGGTAGGCGTGTCTAATAGAGTGGACAGTGAGTGGACACGGTATTTAAAAACTCCAGCAGCGCTACTGTGTCTGATCCACTCATTCCAGCACAACACACACTAACACACCACCACCATGTCAGTGTCACTGCAGTGCTGAGAATGATCCACCACCCAAATAATACCTGCTCTGTGCTGGTCCTGGGAGAGTCCTGACCATTGAAGAACAGCATGAAAGGGGGCTAACAAAGCATGCAGAGAAACAGATGGACTACAGTCAGTAATTGTAGAACCACAAAGTGCTTCTATATGGATAAAGCTCTTCATTAGAGTTAAGGACACGCCTGTGCAGAACTAACTGACCAAATTACATCTTTATTGACCTCACTTCGTGCAAAGTCATGCTTGAACAGGAACAGGCCTTTCCCAAAATGGTGCCACAACATTGGATGCATTTTATTTATTTAATACAATGCGTTTTATACACTTTTGGCAATGGGTGTGGAGGGAACACTAATCAGAAGAGGGGGTTCCCATAGTTTTGGCCTTGTAATGTATGATGTCAACCTGTGAGTCACCTACCTATCTTGGTAGGTAGGTAGGTACAAAGGTAGATATGAATAGAGATCTTCCTATGAGCATCTTATTCCCTTTGGATCCTAACCGAAACACTGATTCCTGTTCAGGCTTGCCATAGCACACCCAACCAACTCCCACTTGTACCAGTCAGGCCTGTTTTATAGAGCAGCTTCTGCAAAGGATTCAGACAAAGTAATTAGTCGAGCTTGGTGACTCATTCAGACTTCTACAGTGTAAGGTGTATAATGTTACATCTCTGTCCTTATTAGCCAATTAGTTCAAGTCATTTGGAGGTTTCCGTTTAAGTGTCAGTTTCCTGTCTGAGTGTTTGGTGTGGGTGTCAAAGCTTTACTGTAGTGAGATGTTTGTTACCTTTATTAAAGAGAACAGGTGGATTAGATGTTTATGTTGGAGTTCAGTATAACACATCATACCAGTGTGTTGGTGAACAACATATATTTTATTCATTCATTCATTGTCTGTTTTACGAACACTTTATCCTATTTAGGGTCGCAGTGGGTCCAATGCGAAACACCCTGGACAGATTGCCAGTCCATCACAGGGCAACACACACACACACACACACAGACATTCACACCTAAGGCAACTCAGTATTTCCAGTTAACCTAACTGAGCGTCTTTTTTTAATGCATTTTTCTCCCCATTTTTTCACCCGATTTAGCGCATCCAATTTGTCTTCCGCTGCTGACTGACACCAGATTTGCATCCAAGGAGAGCACGCCACTGCCCACGCCTTTTTTACACGTGTACAGCCCTCCTCTTCTCATGCACGGGTGTCTCTTCTGCCAGTCAGGGTCCTTACACAGCGTATGAAAACCCACCCACCCACATATAGTCTGGTCCCCACCCTGCAGATACGGCGGTCAATAAGTATCTGCTGCAGGCACTGCCAATTATGCCCGCCAGATGGCGCCCAGCCGACCGGTGGCAACACCGAGCCTCGAACCCGGGAGTTCAACTCGGTGCTGGTGTGTCAGCGGAATATCCCGCTGTGCCACCTGGGTGAACTGTGTGTCTTTGAAGTGTAGGAGGAAACCAGAGCACTCAGAGGAAACCCACACAGACATGGGGAGAACATGCAAACTCCACACAGAAATGACCCTGGCCACTTCAAATTATCCAAACAATCTGAACACCTTCAATATCAATCTTATTTGTAGATTAATCAAGCATAGTGACTGCATTGAAATGAAACAAAAGGCTGTTTTTTGCCATTGTGATATAGCAATTCACTTTTAAATACAAAGTGTTCCGCAGTAAGACCATCTGTACAAGCATAAACCTGTAAGAGGTGGCAAAATGTCAGGATTTTTAAATGCCATATAATATGTAACATTTTTAGAATACTGATTTTGTTATTTCTGGCCTACCCATTAGAAAATGACAATTAACCATGGTGACCCATTCTTACATAACACAGTTTAATTCGTTATTATAAAGCTCTTGTATTCTGTAATTCAGAAACTTTTATTATATAAAGTGTTAAAACTTGGAGCTCTGTTTAAAACTCTTATTAAAAGCTTAATTATGTTAAATTGGAATGACTAATTAGACCCACATTTTAGGAAGAGAAGGGAGGTCTATGGAAAGATGGAGGGTAAAGGGATCAAGTACATGCAATTAAATGTCCTAAGACTATATATTTTTCACTCCATATATATATATATATATATATATATATATATATATATATATATATATATATATATATATATATATACTGATCAGCCATAACATTAAAACCACCTTCTTGTTTCTACTGTCACTGTTAATTTTATCAGCTCCACTTAGAGTAGGTATTATTTGGGTGGTGGATAATTCTCAGCACTGCAGTGACAATGACATGGTGGTGGTGTGTTAGTGTGTGTTGTGCTGGTATGAGTGGATCAGACACAGCAGCGCTGCTGGAGTTTTTAAATACCGTGTCCACTCATTGTCCACTCTATTAGACACTCCTACGTAGTTGGTCCACCTTGTAGATGTAAAATCAGAGACTATCGCTCTATCCACCAATCAGGGTCCTTACATAGCGTTTGAAGACCCCACCCACATATTCCGGTTATCCCTCCCTGCAGGCACTGCCAATTATGCCTGCTAGATGGCACCCAGCCGACTGGTGGCAACGCTGAGTTTCAAACCTAGGATTTGAGAATCTCGGGGCTGGTGTGCTAGTGGAATATCCTGCTGCGCCACCTGGGCGCCTAACCACTTTATACTGGTCAGGATCACTTTGGATCCTCTTTCACCGGGAAAAACTGGGCACAAGGCAGAATTACCCTGGAAAGGGTGCCAATCAATCGCATTTTTTTGCCCATCCAAACCTCCAGTCAGACGTAGCCCTGGACAGGGTGCCAATCAATCGCATTTTTTTGCCCATCCAAACCTCCAGTCAGACGTAGCCAATTATGTCTGATGGCTGGTCGGCCCATTGCACTGCAGAGATTCAAACCTGGAGTAATAGAGTAATAGACCGCTGCGGCATATACGAGTGCCCATGACTATATACTGTACATAAGTAAAAATAAATATTACATTACAAAAAAAAAAAAACATACAAACAAAAATAGTTCAGCCCTATTTTACTTTAGTGCTGCAATGCCAAAGAAATCCAGGCCTGGTCAGTCTTTAAGAGTGTAATCTGTGCTTTTCTAGTTTCCTATGGTGACTGTAATGAAGGGTTAGTATTTCTACTGCTCATAAGCACTAAGCTTCCGAGACCTGGTCATGCCAGTCTTACTGAGGTCTGGAGACAGCGAAAAAAAAAGCAGACAAGATTAATTAAAACTGAATGGCTCCCTGAGGAGACTCACAGACAGAGTGGACCACAGGATGGAGTACAAAATAAAAAAGAAGTAGATAAAATCTGTATAATTGGAGCTTTAAACACAACAGTCTGAACTAGTGATGAGTTCATACTAAGGTTTTGTGATCTGCTCTTGCATATGTAGAATGCAGTGATTCCATCTTTAGCAGCAATTACTGCAACCACTGATCAGACTTAAAATGTAAAGCCCAAAAGCAAAATCATATTTCCTCTTTTATAACCATTCTGCTGTTCTTATGCATGTGTGTTTTAGGTTGCTTTCATGACATTATTTATAATCTGTCATTTATTCAAAGGAACAAGGATATGCAACACCTGTAAATGCCCCCTGAACCTTTTTACCAGTCGCACCAGATTTATCACCAGATCTTCCAAAATATAATCAACAAATGGAGAAGAAGTTTAGATCACTGCTACACGGTCATCGAGAATGCATAACACACTAAGAATACAAAAGCATGTCAGGAAAACAGTTACAAAGTGGACCAGTGATTCATCAATGGAGCTGCAGGACTGTTTTGCTAGAACTGAGACATTTTCAAAACAGCCACAGATAACTGCATGATTACACAGACATTATTGGCTCATACATCAGTTTTTGTGAAGAAACAAGTATTGGTTCACTTCAGAACTTTGCTTGAATAAAAAGTCAGGTAACTGGGATGTCAAAATAAGACACTACAACAAACTAAAAGAAGAGTTTTCTGCAAATGACAGCTCCTCTGTGAGGAAGAGCTACTGACATATAGCTATGATGCCAGTCTAAGCTTGGCCATCCAACTAAACCAATCCCCCTGCAGTTTTAAAACTCTCAGTCAACCACTTTGATTATCTAACCTCCACCACACCCAGATCTGTACACATCTTTCTCTTCTGTAATCTCGTCAATACCACCCCTCCACACAGATGCCTCTTCTTCCATCACTTGTCATTGCAAATAAAACAAAAAAGCAAGAAACTAAAATGCTGGAAGGCGGGATGTTCCACTAGCACACCAGCGCTGAGATTCTGAACTCCCCGATTCGAATCTTGGCTCTGCTACCGGTCGGCTGGGCGCCATATAGTGGGCACTATTGGCAGTGCCTGCAGCAGACAAAATTAGCCATCAAGTCCTCAAATGCTGTGCAAAGACCCTGGTTAGCAGCCCGAGGTGCCTGTGCAGACTCAGACAGTATGTGCGGGTCAAAAAGAAGGGGTCGAGGGACTGCGCACGGGGCGGAGCGGGCGTGCAGCAGGCGATTATACCCTCCTCAAATGTAATCGGGATCCCCAGCAGCGGGATACACTGAATCGGAAGGAAAAAGGGGGAGAAAATGCATAAGTAAATAAGAAATAAAAGCTAGAAGACAGCAAGACCAGACTTCTCAAACTCCACACAAGTACTGTGCAGACCAGTTTAAGTTTTTACTGACATTTAATACATTACTTGAGCGGTGTTCTGTTCCTGTCTACGTTACAACAATTATTTTAATGCCAATCACCCCCAAAAATCTAGATTGTTGGCCTGAATGACAGCCATCCAGTTGTATTAACATATATACAGATATAGTCATTTAGTAAAATCATATCGCCTTACTTCAGGAAAGCCAAAGTCTATTGGACACTCTGTAGTTTGCCAGACCCATTGATGATGATTTGGGACTCCACTGACAGTTTGACATCCCGGGACATGAACATACATTTTTTTGTTGACTTTAGCTCTACTTTTTAAACTATCATCAGAGAGCTACTAGAAAATAAGCTTGTCTAGCTTAATCTTTCCATCTTTATCTGTAGCTGGAACAGTGATATTTCTTATCTAATAGGAAACAGTATGTGAAGATGGAAGGTTATATGTCCCACCCTCTGTCACTCACCACAGGAGCACTACTAGGGTGTGTGCTTTTTCCTCTCTACATAAATAACTGCATCTCTGGCAAGCCCACTGTTAAACCCCTCTAGTTTATGGGTGGCATCACCTGAACTCTGCTCATGTCTGAAAATAATGACTAATTGGTACTTTCTAAACATCGGGACCTCAACACACAATAAACTCTGGAGATAATCATGAGAGATGACTTTAGGACGTCATCTAGTGTTCACACATCACTAGAAATGAATTGGTTATTTGCATGCAGAGCAGAATAATTCTGAATTCTGGACACTTTACTGTTGCAAAACCTAAAAAGGGAGAACAGTTGTAGTTCTACAATTACTGACTATAGTCCATCTACAGTATTTCTCTACATGCTTCATTAGCCCTCTTTCATGCTGTTCTTCAATGGTCAGGACTCTCCCAGGACCACTACAGAGTAGGTAGTATTTGGGTGGTGGATCATTCTCAGCACTGCAGTGACAATGACATCGTGGTGGTGTGTTAGTGTGTGTTGTGCTGGTATGAGTGGATCAGACGCATTAGCGCTGCTGGAGTTTTTAAACACCTCACTGTCACTGATGAACTGAAAATAGTCCACCAACCAAAAATACCCAGCCAGCAGCGCCCTGTGGACAGTGTCCTGTGACCACTCTTGAAGATCTAAAAGTTGGCCAACTCAAACAGCAGCAATAGATGAGCGATCGTCTCTGACTTTACGTCTACAAGGTGGACCAACTAGGAGTGTCTAATAGAGTGGACAGTGAGTGGACACAGTATTAAAAAAAAACTCCAGCAGCGCTGCTGTGTCTGATTCACTCATACCAGCACAACACACACTAACACACCACCACCATGTCATTGTCACTACAGTGCTGAGAATCATCCACCACCTAAATAAATCCAATACCTGCTCTGTGGTGGTCCTGACCATTGAAGAACAGGGTGAAAGCAGGTTAAAAAGGTATGTAGAGAAACAGATGAACTACAGTCAGTAATTGTAGAACTACAAAGTGCTTCTATGTGATAAGTGGAGCTGATAAAATGGACAGTGAGTGTAGAAACAAGGAGGTAGTTTTAATTAGAGATGCATGAGTACCGATACTTATTAACTTGTACTCGTACTCGCAAACGAGGCTCCGATACTAAACACCCGATACCGTGTGCCTAGTGCACGTTGCTGCATTATGCCTAGTTCACACTACACGATTTTTGCCCTGATTTTCGCTCGGCGACTGGTTGGCGAGCAACTCGCCGTTCGCTCGGCGATCAAAACTCGGCTCTCGATCGCTAAGTGTGAACTATCCAACAACTCGATCCGACCGGCTCACTGAGCGCTCGGCGACCGGATTGAGTTTTCTAGCATTTCAGATATCTGGTCCAATAGGTATCGGTATCGGCAAGTACAAAAATACATGTACTTGTACTCGGTTGGGAAAATTTTTTATTGATGCATCCCTAGTTTTAATGTTATGGCTGATCAGTGTATTTTGAAACTAATAATTGCTTTATTTAATTCTAATCCTTAGTAGAAGTAGGAGAGAGAGAGAGAGAGAGAGAGAGAGAGAGAGAGAGAGAGAGAGAGAGAGAGAGAGAGAGAGAGTGTGTGTTAATACTGTGAAAAGCTGGCCTGCATGAAGAGACTACAGGTTGCCTGGCAGTTTGGGATGTCTCCACTCTGCTCTCAGCTATGTGATGATGGATGGGTCTGGATGGGACGGCTGGTGCTGGGGCGAAGAGCACATGTTAAGCTTGACGTGGCAGGTGGCAAGTATGGACTTGACAACAATTTAATGTACAGACCTTTGATTAGGCTCAGAGGGAATGCAGTCATTAGCAAACCTGGCTGACCCCCTTCTCTTCTTTTCCTTCTCTTTCTCTCTCTTTAAGCAGATCAATTAATTTAAGCCAACACCTGTAACGTTATTTAGAATTCTCATTCTGCTGTGGTAGAAATACACTGATCAGCCATAACATTAAAACCACCTCCTTGTTTCTACACTCACTGTCCATTTTATCAGCTCCACTTACCATATAGAAGCACTTTGTAGTTCTACAATTACTGACTGTAGTCCATCTGTTTCTCTACATACATTTTTAACCTGCTTTCACCCTGTTCTTCAATGGTCAGGACTCTCCCAGGACCACTACAGAGCAGGTATTATTTAGGTGGTGGATCATTTTCAGCACTGCAGTGACACTGACATGGTGGTGGTGTGTTAGTGTGTGTTGTGCTGGTATGAGTGGATCAGACACAGCAGCGCTGCTGGAGTTTTTAAATACCGTGTCCACTCACTGTCCACTCTATTAGACACTCCTACCTAGCTGGTCCACCTTGTAGATGTAAAGTCAGAGACGATCGCTCATCTATTGCTGCTGTTTGAGTTGGTCATCTTCTATCTCCATCACCGTCTTATCCACTCATACCAGCACAACACACACCACCATGTCAGTGTCACTGCAGTGCTAAGAATGATCCACCACCCAAATAATACCTGCTCTGTGGTGGTCCTGGGAGAGTCCTGACCATTGAAGAACAGCTTGAGAGGGGGCTAACAAAGCATGCAGAGAAACAGATGGACTACAGTCAGTAATTGTAGAACTACAAAGTGCTTCTATATGGTAAGTGGAGCTGATAAAATGAAAAGTGAGTGTAGAAACAAGGAGGTGGTTTTATGTTTATGTTATGGCTGATCAGTGTGTGTATAAATGTGAAAAGAATTAAGATAGAGAGAGGTGTGGTATATAATTATTTTGCCTCATGTGGCTCAGCAGCTTTGCTGAGATTTTGTCATTTCTAGTCACAGACCTGATGATCATTCCTTCCCAATGTGATCATACTCTGTGTAGAAAAGCATATTGGAAGCTCAGATGTTTAAACTAGGATGTAGATTAAACAAACAATAAGATGTAAAATAGCTTATTAGAAGACAGACGTCACACCCTATAGTATAAATAAAATCAGTCATTTTTTCCGTACAAATGAAATGTTGGGTGATTTCCCCCAAACCAGAACAGATTGCTACAATTAAGATGTGTTTTCAGAACTTAGAATAAGCAGTGAGAAAAGTTGAAAACGGTTATTAGTGCCAGAAATATAGAAAAGACATTTTATATGAATTTTACAGCTGCGATTTAATAATTTTGTATGTTATGAATTCTAAAATAGAAGGATTAAATCCTTTGGCAAAAAATAAGACAGTGGGTGTGTTCAAAAACCTTGTGAGCCTTGCTGTCTTACTGCCTACATAGGCAGCTGCCTAATGCCTAGTTGACACTACACGAGTTTTGCCCTGATTTTCGCGCGCCGACTGGTCGCAGCTAGATGTGGCAGCTCGGGAGCAACTCGGCGTTCGCTCACAGGCGGGGTGGTCTGGGTTCTTTCTGTGTGGAGTTTGCATGTTCTTCCCGTGTCTGCGTGGGTTTCCTCTGGGAGCTCCGATTTCCTCCCACAGTCCAAAAACATGCAGTCAGGTTAATTGGAGACACTAAATTGCCCTGTAGGTGAATGTGTGTGTGTGTGTGTGTGTGTATGTGTGTCTGCCCGGCGATGGACTGGGGCCCCGTCCAGGGTGTTACTGTGTGCCTTGCGCCCATTGAATAGCTGGGAAAGGCTCCAGCACCCCCCAGACCCTAATTGGATAAGCGATTTAGAAAGTGAGTGAGTGAGTGTACTGCTGTTGAGATTGATTGATTAAATTACATATATATTTTTTTATATTGTCAATTGCTGGACTTTTTTGCACATAAAACTCTAAGCCCATAGTGATAAAGTGAAGCAAACTTGACTGTGGACGCCAAAACGTCTTCGTCTAAGGGCTCTTGACAAAGCAAGATTTACACCCCAACACTACCAGTTTATAGCCCAGAACCTTAAGCTACTTCTATTAAACTACCACAGCCCATTTCTGCTATTGCTTTTTAATTAAACCACAGATATTCATTATTTTTTTTGTTATAATTTATTAATTTCCAGATTTTATTCTGGCTTTGCATGTTCACAGTGCTCGCATATCTAACTGTAGTTTCCCCAAGCTTGTCTCTCCCTTGTCTGCTCATTAGAATGATAGGTCTTCCCCTCTCATCTCTTTCCCCATTGTGCATGACTGTGGAGAACTCTCACTATGGAAACTTTGGCAGCAGAATACCCAAAGGCTGGCATGTTTTTTTTTGGCTTGTCTCATGCTGACAGAGGTTAAATAAAGTCAACCTGGAGATTTGAGATTTAATAGCAAAGAGAAACACTATTTAAATGTGTCCCAATCTGTAAGTGTCTTTATTCTAACTATCTAATAACTATTATATGACATGAAATAAGTACGGTGTATTATTAAACATTAATACTAATACATTTATGTACATATTTATTTCCTCTAGCCACTTTATCCTGATCCGGGTCATGGTGGGCCTTAATTTTATTTTCCTCGGCTGCTCCCGTTAGGGGTCGCCGGCGGATTGTGATTCACATTATTGATTTGGCACAGTTTTTACACCAGATGCCCTTCCTGACACAACCCTCCCTATTTATCTGGGCTTGGGACCGGCACTACAATGCACTGGTTTATGCATCCTAGCGGCTAGGTACCTATAGGACAATTCAGTGTCTCCAATTAGCCTGGCTGCATGTTTTCGGACTGTGGGAGGAAACCCGGAGGAAACCCACGCAGACACAGGGAGAACATGCAAACTCCGCATAGAAAGGACCCAGACCGCCCCACCTGGGGATCGTGTGAGGCGACAGTGCTACCCACTTAGCCACCGTGCCGATGGTGGGCCTTAATATCAATCTATATATACATGGTGGACCTCAAAATCAATCAATTAATGAATCTATATACATAATTAATTTTATACACCTGTTAGTATAGGCTTGTCGACTAAAACACTTAAAACTTAATAAAAACCTAATATTGGCCTCATGGTGTCTGTGTGTATGAGTTCCATTATTCATTCACAGAATAAAAAAATCTGGATTGTCATGAACATACATGTTCTTTAAGAGTGTTATTTCAGTTACAAAAATCTCTCACTTAATTTAGATATTTAAATTACAGGAATATTCTTGGTTTAGTTCTGTACTTTCAGGTGTTAGTGCTGTGTATTTTATGATCCCAGCTGATCTCTGTCTCTCTGTAGTCTCCTCTACTGCACCCTGCTCTTTTAGTTTCAGGGGAATTTGTCACCTTAGCAATATGGACATATTCCCAACCACAGTCAAAGTGAATCAGTTCTGCCTTAAGCTTTGAGTTATTGCCATGTTTACTTGTTACATTACATTTACAGGTGAACCTGATTGACTTCTCATTCACATTGATTATAAAACTACTGAACAACAAAAATATTTCAACATCTCGTGATTCATGGTCCTGATTGTTCAGAAGTCATTTTTTTCCTGTCCACTGTTCTGCTGTTTCCTTGCACACCACCTAAATCAACTTCCCTTTCTTATCATGGTACAATAGAAAAAAGACACAGCTGTGGGTGTTTTCAGTGTTTGTGCATATGGCTGGCATGCAAACCCATTGACCCATTCACTAGTGTCAACAGTAGATTTATAAAGAACGGCGGGATAGTTGGAACATAACATATAAACCATATAAAGTTTGTTGAACATTAGTGCCTGACCATATACTAATTTTTTTTTTGACTGAATGGCTACAAACTCACATAGACACAATGCAAAAAGACTTTTCAGAATATTCATTTATTTATTAGGATTTAAAGTTTTACACACTTTGGTTACATTCATGACAGGACAGATAGTTACTCGTTACACAAGATTAATCAGTTCATCAGTTTAATATAAAACACAGTCATGGACAATTTCGTGTCTCCAGTTTACCTCACTTGCATGTCTTTGGACTGTGGAAAACCACAGCTCCTGAAGGAAACCTACACAGACACAGGGAGAACATGCAAACTACACACAGAAAGGACCTGGACCACTCTGCCTGGGGATCGAACCAAGGACCTTCTTGCTGTGAGGTGACAAGTGCTACCCACTGAGCCACCTGACTTTTCAGAATAATGGGAGCTTTTTTTTATAGTGGCAAAGGGGGTGAGGAAAAGGGTTGTAAACTCCATAAAAATGCCCATGATTTTCAAATGTGATGTCCAAAATGGTCATAATCAAGTGTCTACATACCTCTGATTAAATAATGTAGTGTACTATAGTTAGTTATATAGTTTATAGTATATAGTAATTTGTGTAGTTGTTTGTAGGTAACTGCCTTATTTACTGTTAAAATTCCAAAGCTTAAAAAAGCTATACATGTACTTTCATTCATTAATTCTTAATAACTGTTTTATCCTTTTCAGGGTCACGATGGGTCCAGTGCTAGCCATAAGCATGGACACAAGGCAAGTGCATTCTGGACAAGGCACCCATTTATCAGCACTACACATGCACTCATATCATATGGGCAGGCAATCCATCTACAGGTTACATACATATACTTGTTTAAGTGAAAATATCAATGAATTAATGAAGTATGTACTTGATGTAGTTTAAGTTCTATTTAATATTAGTTTTTAAGGATTCAGCCCTGTGATAGATTGGCACCCTGTCCACAGTATTCCTGTCGTGACCCTGACCAGGATAAAGCTAATGGAAAGAAAATAAAACACAGGCACCTTAGTTGACCATAATGTGTGAATTTAAATGTATGTGTATGTTTTTTTATTTTTTTTATTTTAAAACGTAATACATGACGGAAAGTTTAGTACAGTAGCCTACACTTATTATACTTTTCTCAATGTATTATGCATACATATGCATTCAAAGGGAAGTTGTGAAGGTAAGAACACACATAAAGACCACAAAACCTTAAATAAAGCACATTATATTTCCCCAGTCCTGGAAAGTTGAAAAATAATATAAAACAAACCTTCTCCAATATATGTGTCAGTATAATAATTTTATAATTAAAGTGTTATGGTTGTGGGATTTTTGGTATACAGTATAGTCACTTCCTGTTTGAAAGGCTCTAAGGTGAGGTGAGCTTACTTGTTTAGATGGTAAGCTAAACCGCTAACCTTCACTAATCAGCAAACTAAGTTTCTCCTCATCCGCTTCAGATCCAGGTTCATACTGATGATAAATAAGGTGCGTGACTTAATTCTCTATTTTTTATGTAAGCTAAGAAAGCATTTGCCAACTGCTTTATTCTAATCAATTCTCACTATCTATACCTTTATTTACTGTGCTAGGTGCTAATTTCTGTTCGAACTTCTTAGATTCTAATTTCTGTTTGTTTGTCCTTTTAGCTGCATATTTTAGTTTGCTTTGTCTCAACTGCTATTTTCTTTTGTTTGGTCTGTGTTAGCTGTGTTATGTTGGTCCTGTGTTTGGCCTATGTCAGCTACTAATTTTAGCATGTTGTAGATGCTAATTTCTGCTAATTTAATTGCCTGGTATGTGCTAGCTGCTGATTTCTGCTTGGCCTTGTCAGCTGCTGATTTCTTTTGTTTGACATGTTCTAAATGCTAATTTCTGTTTGCCTGGTATATGCTAGCTGCTGATTTTTCTTTGACCTGTGTTAATTGTGCTATTTCTGTCCGATGTCAGCTGCTTAATTCTTCTTTTTTGTTTGACTTGTTCTAAACGCTAATTTCTGTTTGCCTGGTATGTGCTAGCTGTTTGTGTTTGTTCGACATGTCCAGTGTTGAATTTTATTTGTTCTGTGTTTGGCTTATTAACGGCTGTTTTTGCTTTTTTTTTTTGCTTTGCTTATTTGGCCCGTGTCATGCTGATGTATTTAAGGTTAATAATATTAATAGAATCAAATCAATAATTTATAGTATCATATCATTTATGTACTAGACTATGAGTTGAAAAGCATTAAACTGCTCATGTTCCTCTATGGCACGGCAATTCCCCAGCTTGTTAGAGGTCTCCACTCCTACTTATTATACTCTCAAACAGCAACAGGTCTGAGGATAAAGACCTTTTCACAGTGCTTGTCCTCTCCCTCAAGACTTATTTCCCTTGTGTATGCAACCAATGCACAGATGAGCAATCAGCCACCACCATTGTGTAAGTAAAAAGCAGGTTTTACCAAAGTATCCTACTACTACCAAGTTGAAACATGACTGCCTCAACCATCCCAGTCCGCTCACCATAACCCCATAGAAAACCTGTAGGACAAGCTGAAGCAGAAAACCCAAATGAATATGGAAAGATTATATATGGTGAAATGGTTTCATGTTTGATCCGGTCTCATTACGCTTTATAAATGAACACACCAAGCCATTATCTTAATAAAGAAAATGCTGCACAAAGCACAACTGGAAACGTTGCCGATAACTGCAGAATGCAGAATACTCCCTGGTAGTACCCACTGAAAATGGCATATAAGCTGTCCTGGCATTAAACCCTCCACTAACTAATTTTGAAGGCCTCATTTCATTTTCTAAAAATAATGTGCTTCACCAAAAAGCTGTGGAAGAACATCCTGTTCGCTGGATGTTCTTCCAGACAAACTGCAGCTTCCTCAGATAAATTCTGGCCAACTCCAGTCTGGCTTTTTGATGTATCTCTGTCAGCAGTACCATCGTCCCATTTCATTTAGATGATGGAGAATAGTGTGAGCTGACACTCCACATCCACAGAGGGCAGCTGCATTAAAATGGGCTGTACACTTTTTAAGTTAGGTCCTCTGTAGATGGGCTTGTAGCTTTGAGCATGTCCATGCTTTTGAAAAATTGTTTCTTACATCCTTGGACTTTTTTCATGTGCAGTGTGGTACATACAGACACAAAGACTGAGCCAACTTTTATCCAGTTTATTTCTGGAGTTCTGTGTCCAGATTTGACTTTTTAGACTTTGTGTTCTTCTAATGTAAATAAGCAAACTTGCTGTATAATACTGCAACAATTTACCATGAGAAGTGGTGTGTTTTTCCGCCAATTTTTTATGCATTTCCCCCCAATTTTCCTCCCAAACTAGACGTATCCAATCTCCTGATTTGTATTTAGACCTTAACTGCTGCTGACCTACTTTCCTGTTCGAGGTGGGTCGTAACTAACACACACCCCCTTTGACAAGTGCAGTAGCCGACCACTTCTTTTTCACCTGCACGAGACATAAGTTCATATAGGGATATGGATTACTCAAGAAGAGTAACGCACTGATCTCCATTATCACCCGTCTCTGTACAGGTGCCATCGATCAACCAGTAGGGTTTGTAATTGCAGCATTTATAAGGAATCCCTAAAGCCCTCCCTTTCTTAGACTAGCCAATTATTGTCCGTGTGGGCACTTGTTAGCAGAGCTGCAAATTTAACTCGTGAGCTCAGAATGTCAGCACTTGTGGGCTAGCGTACTTTTACCACTGCACCACCTAAGCTTCAGATGTCAGGTTTTTTTATTGTTCATGTAGCTGAAATCCAAAAATCACTTTTTATTCCTCTAGTTGTCTTCAATTTGTGTTCAGTGTGTCCGACCACTATAACTTTTCCCTATTTGCTGTGTTCTCATCTGAAGTTTGCTGGTGTCATACTTTTTCTTGGCTAATTCATCTAAGATAGGTCTGTAGAGCTCTTGGAATCTTGTTTTTTTATCTGCACATCTGGAGTTCTTTTGGAATAAACTGCATGGAACTGTCTTGCTGCATGGAAAACCGAGAAAGATTATATTAAACAAGAGATTAATTGGTTGGGGTTGTTGGATGGTTTGAATTGTGATGTGTAAAAAGAAGGGTTATGCAACAAAAAGTGGGGCTGTGAGCATGATGATAACATTAAAGACAATTAAGAAAGTCTGTTTATGCAAAGCTAGTGATGTTCTGGATGTTGTGGTTCTGGTTGTTCAAAATGATTTTTCCCACCTGGGTAGAAAAACCTACTCAAGCACACGACCAATGTGAGAGCACGGAAGTCTGGGAACTCTAACAAAACATAAAATACTTAAGGTTCTATAAAAATGACTATATAAATGTGAATGAATACTGTGGACACTTGTTCTATAAGGGCTATATGTACAGTTGGTGACTTCTATTAAACTTTAAGTGAAGTTGACAGTGCAGGTGATTTAGAGGATTTACCTGCAGGTGATGTTTTTGGAAGGTGGGGAAAAAACACAAACAGAAAATGTAAACTCCTCACAAACACTAAACATATTCTAATGTTAGCGTCTAAAGTCTGAGTGTCAGCAGTACCATGTTTCATTCCCATTTCATTTAGATGACGAAGAATAGTGTGAGCTGACACTCCACATACACAGAGGCCAGCTGCATTGACATGGATTGTAAACTTTTTAATAGTTAGGTTCTTTGTAGATGGACTTGTAGCTTTAAGAATGTCCATGCTATTGAACAATTTTGTTTCTCGCATCCTTGGACAATTCTTTGCTTAGCTTTCCTCTATTTAAACTGCAATTGCAATTTCTATATTGCCAAAATGATTAAAATGTATTTTTTCTCAACTATGAGAAAGTTGCCAGTAATTTTGTCGAGTCAATTTCTGGAGTTCTGTGTCCAGTTATATCAGATTTGACTTTTCAGACTTTTGTGTTCTTCCAATACAAATAAAAAAGCCGACCACTTCTTTTTCACCTGTACAAGACTGGTTCATATAAGGATATGGATTGAAGAAGAGTAACGCACTGATCTGCGTTATCCCCTGTCTCTGTACAGGTGCCATCGATCAGCCAGTAGGGTTTGTAATTGCAGCATTTATAAGGAATCCCTGACGGCCTTCCTTTACCATCACATACACTTTATTGCTAAATGTATGTGGACCCTCTTTCTAATAATTTAATTCAGTTGTTTTAGCTACACCCATGGCTAACGTGTAAAAATGATTTCCAATTTCCAATATATTAAAAAACATCTAATTATGTTTTTTTAAATTAGCATTAAGGATCATTATCAGGTGTAGTGATAAAAATAAAACATGTTTAGGACTTGTAGTAAATCCAGGTGGTGTTATTCAGCACTTAGTGTTCATTATTTTCATGAGGGTTCTCTTGTTCTGAATGGAACACACCAAAGCAGTGAGAAAGGAAATCTAAACACGTACACGCCACACACACCACTGACACGCACTAGTGTTGTTTTGTACTACTACGAGGTGTTACTCTTGATCCTTTGCCAGCCATGTGCTGTGGTAAAGTTTACAGTGTGAGATCAGGTAATTAGCATGTTTTTTCTAGAAAAACACTGTTAATGTCACTAACCAGCTGGTAGTTGTGCAAAGAGGTTGAGTGCAAAAATGTATATCTGCATTAGGGGATTCAGTGGCACCCAGGGCATTTTGGCCTGATGGAGACATATCCAAACCCTGATCATGTTTCTACACTCACTGTCCATTTTATCAGCTCCACTTACCATATAGAAGCGCTTTGAAGTTCTACAATTACTGACTGTAGTACTGTAATCTGTTTCTCTACATACCTTTTTAGCCTGCTTTTACCCTGTTCTTCAATGGTCAGGACCCCCACAGAGCAGGTATTGTTTATGTGGTGGATCATTCTCAGCACTGCAGTAACAATGACCTGGTGGTGTGTTTTTGTGTGTTGTGCTGGTATGAGTGGATCAGACACAGCAGCACTGCTGAAGTTTTTAAATACCGTGTCCACTCACTGTCCACTCTATTAGGTGGTCCACCTTGTAGATGTAAAGTCAGAGACGATCGCTCATCTGTTGCTGCTGTTTGGGGACATATTTTTGGTTGGTGGCCTATTCTCAGTCCAGCAGTGACAGTGAGGTGTTTAAAAACTCCAGCAGCATTTGTGTCTGATCCACTCATACCAGCACAACACACACTAACACACCACCACCATGTCAGTGTCACTGCAGTACTGAGAATGACCCACCACCCAAATAATACCTGCTCTGTAGTGGTCCATGTGGAAGGTCCTGACCATAGAAGAACAGGGTGAAAGTAGGCTAAAAAGGTATGTAGAGAAACAGATTACAGTACTACAGTCAGTAATTGTAGAACTACAAAGTGCTTCTATTATGGTAAGTGGAGCTGATAAAATGGACAGTGAGTGTAGAAACAAGGAGGTGGTTTTAATTTTATGGCTAATTTATTGTATATTTTATCCTTTAGGCACCAAATATACCTCAATGTTAATCAATATCTTGGGTCCACAAGGTTTAATCAGTTAATCTGGACACAAGTTTGGTGTAGAGATACATTTTGTCACTCATCCAAGTGACTTCTTACCTTGTGGATTTGTGTACCTGGATTATTGATGATTATTGATTATTAAATATCTTAGGTGTTACACCAAAACCAGAACTTTTGACTTATAGGATAGTATAGTAATGATTCAAGAACTTTATTAAAACTTTCTAGTATATTTTGGTCTTAAAATCAAACTGTGCCAGGTGTACCAAATACAATGTCTAACAACTCAAAGCCCTCACATCTCTGATGTGACTTGTGCCAGGATCTAATTCTTCAAAACAAAGAGGAGCACAGTCACATGCTGAGAACTAGCCTGGCACCGCCCATGATAGTAAGCTCCGGATTGCCCAATCTCGTGCGTCTGCACATAATCATCGTGACTCGCTGAACAGTCATCACCAGTCAAGCGTAACACACTTCCTCTTTAGCTTTATAATTGAGTGCAGCTTCTGTCAGACTGTCAGAATTAAATCCCTGTCCTGAAGTGACATTACCAGTGGGGTTTTGTGGGGAAAAAAGAGGGCTTTGAGAGACCAGTTAAAAGAGTTTGTAGTTTATTGTTCAGACTTGTTCTGTGTGTGGATGTGGGTTACAATGAAGGGAGGATCGTATTCTGACTCACGCACATGGCACAGTCACTTTAAAAACATTTAGGTTATGAGAATGCCTCTTGTTAATGTTTTCCTGTTCTACATTGTGTGTTTGTTTACATGGACACTATGGCAAAAGTATTTGGACATGTGACACTCTCATTGTGAATTTGTGAATGAGTAAGGTAGTAAATAAAGATCAACTACAGCGTTCCTTTTATTATTTGAATAGGGCGGCATGGTGGCTCGGTGGGTAGCACTGTCACCTAACAGCAAGAAGGTCCTGGGTTCGATTCCCAGGTAGAGCAGTTCTCCCAGTGTCTGCGTGGGTTTCCTCGGGAGCTCCAGTTTCCTCCCACAGTCCAAAGACATGCGAGTGAGGTGAACTGGAAATACAAAATTGTCAGTGAGTGTGTTTGACATTAAAACTTGAACTGTGGAATCTTGTGTAACCAGTAATTACCTCTCCTGTCATGAATGTGACCAAAGTGTGTAGACATGACGTAAAAATCCTAATCAATAATAGATACAGTATATAGATATAGATAGATCCTCCCATGCTAAGTAGCATATCGGGCAACAAGTGTCTTCCAATGGTTTCGATCTTGGACCAGGGTCTCAGCATCCTCCCAAGTTGCGTTCAGAGCCTTCAGATCTCAACAATCAATATTAATAATAATAATGATTTGAATAGTTACATATGTATCAATGAATCTTTACTTATGCAACATGCACTACAAACTTCTGAACTGCCTCCTGAAGCAATGTCAGAACTGTTGGTTGGGAAATTTATGGACTGGGTTTCTTTCCATAGGTAAGCAGCTGCACCCATGACTTCTTTCTAGTCCACACTAACATGGAAAAAAACCTTTTATTGTTATTTGTGCTTTAATTACCATTTAATTAGCATATATTTAGTTTCATACTCATCAATCATCACTGTGGGCTTCAGTCTTGTGTTATACCAAAAGTATCCAGATCCTTCTCAATTTTTAAGTTCAGGGGTTTCATTCTCAACCATTGCTAAAAGGTGTATACAGTCAGCAGTGCTCTAGGGAAGTCCCCTTCCTGTTTTAGCATGTGTATACACAAAAACAAGGTTCATAAAGACATTGTTAAATAAGCTAATTAGGTAAGCAACTTCAGCATAACTTATTATTTAAGTATTTACATGTGTATCACTGAACCTTTACTCTTGCAACACGAATCACAAACTTCTAAACTGCCTCCTGAAGCGTCAACTGTTGGTTGGGAAATTCATAGACTGGGGTTTTTTTTTGTTTTTTTTTTAGACAAGCAGCTGTTATTTGTGCTATGCTTGATTAATCAGTAAGATCAATTTTTTCAATCTTAAATGTTAATCAGCACAGTGAGCTTTTAGTCTTGCATTAAATGAATGTGCACTGACTAATACCCTCTTAATTATTAAGTTCAGGTGTTTCACCCTCACCAATTGCTAAAAGGTGTATATAGTCAGGTTTATAAAAATTTGTGGCAGTGCTTTTGGGAAGTCCAAGTCCTGGTTTAAAATGACAGTGCACAATAACAAGGTTCATAAAGACATGGTTTCATAAGGTAATTAGGTAATCAACTTCAGCATAACTTTTATTATTTAAATATTTACATCACTGAACCTTTACTCTTGCAATTCACACCACAAGCTTCTACTCTGCCTCCTGAAGCAATGCCAGAACTGTTGGTTGGGAAATTTGTAGATTGGCTTTCTTTCCATAGACAAGCAGCTGTTATCTGTGCTATGCTTGATTAACATTTAAAAAAACTCTTCAAATATTTAGGATCTTACTTATCAATCAGCACAGTGAGCTCCAGTCTTGCATTAAAATATACACTATTTGACCAAAAGTTTGCAGTTTGCATAAAGGTGTATATAGTCAGTTTTATAAAATGTAATTATGTACAGTGGGGCAACGCTTTTGAGAAGTCCCATTCCTGTTTTAACATGACAGTGCACAATAATAAGGTTCATAAATTGATGGTTTGATAAGCTTGGTGTTTTGGGAACTCCAGTGACCTGCACAGAGCTCTGACATCAGACATCAACTGTGCTGAACGTTATTATTGGGATATATTGAAATGGCAGCTGTGAGATGAGGTGGATAAAATGAAGTGGCTATGTACTGTAGCTGTTTTATTCTGACATTAAGCCTGGTGAGCAGGGAATTTGGAAACAGCATGCTTTCACTTCTCCATTGTAAACTCCATGACTTTACTGTAAGGCAACCGCTATGATACCTCATAAAGAATTTCCTTGGAAAATCTGAGTGTTTCCATCCACTCTGCTTTTAAAGGTATTTTAACAATGAAAGGAATAACTGAGGCACTTAGTTGATTTTCACTGTTTATTATTGTTACAGGTTTGGTCTTGTGAGATTTGTTCAAAATAACTACAGTCACGCTTTTCAAGAACCTCCGGACAAAACACTAAAAAGAGGAAATGGATGCTGATTGTGAATGTAAACACCACATGTCGTGGTTTAGCATGAGGCATGCGGGATCTTCATCATCCTGCTAGCCGCTGAGAAACATCACGTTACACGTGTTCTGCCCCGAGCATTTTGGGAAGGTCACACTTGTGGTAATGTGATGGAAGAAACTGAAAGGTAAAACAGTGTAGTGTGCCAACGTTAAAGATGTAATTCAGATATCACAAGTGGCCTTTCCAAGCTGTACAAGCTTTTACTGATTTCTCAAATGTTTATGTTTTTCAGTTATTCATGTACATTAGAGCTGGGCGGTTCCTGAATCACATGGGTTGATGTTTCGAATCTTTGTACTGAATCAGGAATCACAAGTCCAAAATCTCAATTAACCCGTATCCTGTGAGTCCTCTGACTGGCTGCTGTTAAGTACATAGGGCGAGTGAGCAGACTCACCGGAAACACCGCAGACTCATGATTTGGCTCAACTGACTTCACTCCAGTCTGTGAATCTAAGTAATAAGTTAAATTTTCCAATAACAAGCGGTTAAACTCACTGGTGTTTGTTATGTGGCTGATTTTATGCACATGCTATTATTATTATTATTATTATTATTATTATCAGTAGTAGTGGTATAGATTAGTAATGCAGCATATTTTCTTGTAAGCAGAACAACAAAATATAGTTACATTATTATTAAAATGCAAATACTTATAGCCTACTTTAGGACTGTACCACTTAGAGTATAGCCCCCGTGGTAATTTATTGACTGTTTGTTTTGGTGCCACTGGTGCCACTGTGGCTGCCTGACTGGGTGAGGTTACCATGGCAATTTGTTGTTGACCATCCCCCTTTAACCCTTGATCCATTAATATACCCATCTGATTAATAGGTGAGTCCACCCCCCTCTCCCGCATGATCAAGATTCCACTTACAAAAAAGTGTCAACTTGTTATTGACAAGAGAAGTGTGAGGTGCCAAGAGAATTAAGAGAGAAGGATGTATTTACAGAAGATGAGTGGATGGAAGACGAGTGATATTTGGATGCAATTTAATGCAGTAAATCAATCGCAATCAAGATGTCAGTACAAGTGACTCAAGTGAACCGGATCACATTACTGAGTGACTCAGACTAACCCGAGTCCATAAAATGAACCGAAATTACCACATGTGGTTATGTACATACAGTATGAACACGTTACTATATATTTTGTATAGTCAACATTTTTCCTTATTGTCCCAACTTTTTCCCATCCTGGAGTTGTAGGTAGGGTGACAATGCAATTACTTAGGCTATTATATTATTACTCTAAACTAGCTAACTAAATGATTAGGTAATAAAATGTGTATTTGAGGCCTTTCCCCACTGTACACTAGGGAATACAGTCTTTTAAAAAAATACCCTTTACACCCTAAAAGCACTAGTGCTATTGGTCATCTGCCCGTAAACCTGGCTTCAATCAGGACTCCAGTGTTAGAAGACATCAGGCATCCACCTGTGTGGTTTGTGAAGAGTGACAGGTTTTCCTTGGCAATCCTTCCCAAGAGTGTTCTGATGTGAAAATAGGGTATTATTACAGTTTTGGAAACTTACTGATCTTAAAATGCAAATCGTCCAACTGAAATGTTCTCCTCTTGAACCACCCACAGTTTGTGGTGGAGAAATACACATGCATCATTTTTCTAGACAGGCTCATCACATATCCAGCCGTTGAAAAATGACCTAATTATAAATGGGATTATTTTTAGACGTGTCACACTTAAGAACCATTAACTGATTTATGAACACAGTCATTCGACTTCTTTGTTTGTTATGCTTGTTGCCAGTTAATAAAAAAGGTAAGTGTGTGTGTGAGTGATGTTACCTTGTCATATCCAGAGTTTGCAATATACCTCACAAAGACACATTAGTAGATACGTAGATGAACTGGGTTATCCAGATACATTAGTAAATTTTTTGTGTGTACTTTCAGGTTTTGGAATTTACCTGGGTTTTTGCCTATAAGGTTCCCATTTTTTCTTATGTGAAGCATGAGATAGAAGTGGTACACCGACCAGGCATAACATTATGTCCACTGACCGGTGAAGTGAATAACACTGATTATCTCATCATGCCACCTGTTAGTGGGTGGGATATATTAGGCAGCAAGTGAACATTTTATCCTCAGAGTTAATGTGTTAGAAGTGGGAAAAACGGGCAAGCGTAAGGATTTGAGTGAGTTTGACAAGGGCCAAATTGTGATGGCTAGACGACTGGGTCAGAGCATCTCCAAAACTGCAGCTCTTGTGGGGTGTTCCCGGTCTGCAGCGGGAAGGAACAGTGGTAAACCGGCGACAGGGTCATGGGAGGCCAAGGCTCATTAATGCACTTGGGGAGCAAAGGCTGGCCCGTGTGGTCCGACCCAACTGACGAGCTACTGTAGCTCAAATTGCTGAAGAAGTTAATGCTGGTTCTGATAGAAAGGTGTCAGAATACACAGTGCATCACAGTTTGTTACGTACGGGGCAGCAATAGTGCTGGAATAAGTTCAAGCTTTGAATAATAGACATTTTAGTAAAAAAAAATTTAAATTGTACTTAATTGTGCTCAGTTTGGTGTTCTCTCTGTAGATGTGAGGAACAGTTTATGCATTCTTGATCTTTCTTCTACAGAGTGCTTTAATTTTGTGCATATCTGCATTTGCTGAGTCGTCCTCTTTCTTCCTGCAGATAGTTAAAGATGGCCTGTTTTTTTCTCTCTAAAATCCTTTATTTCTGGCAGGCATTATGCTCTGTGGCATGACATAACACTGTTAATAAAACCCATTTGTGGAGAGCAGGGAGGCCACAAATCAGATGTGCTATGACAGTTTCTGTTGGTAATGAGGTATTTTTTGTAAAGTATTTATTTTTTTTGGTGTATTTAAAATCATTTTTTGTAAGTATAAGTAAAGGGTGACCTGGTAGTACTGCAGATACTATTGATGCTGCATAGCTCTGGAGTTCTGGAGCTGATCCCTATTTGCATGGCGTGTGGAACTGGTTATTGAAGATGAAGGATTAATAAATAAGTAAAAGCAGATAAAATCAAAAGTTTGCAAGTGTGTATTGAACATGCAGCCTTTTGCTACTTTTAATTATTGCTGTAACATTTCTATATTCTTAATGCTATGCACATGGGTGAGACTGTTCATAGTCAACCAAACATTTTATTGCTATGAGCTTTTTATTGCTTGCTTGACTGTGGACAGTGTCTCCATGTTCTAGCAACTTTTTTGGTTGTCATCAGATCTGACGATTCTGATAAATTTTATATTAACAGGTGACAGTTTGGGTTTTCTTTCTGGCCATGGCTAGAGAGTGGCATGGTGGCTCAGTGGGTAGCACTGTCACCTCACAGCAAGAAGGTCCTGGGTTCAATTCTCAGGTGGAGCTGTTCGGGTCTTTTCTGTGTGGTTTGCATGTTCTCCCCATGTCTGCATGGGTTTCCTCCCACAATCTAAAGACATGCAAGTGAGGTGAATTGGAGATACAAAATTGTCCATGACTGTTTGATATTGAACTTGTGAACTGATGAATCTTAAGTAATGAATTCTGTCATGAATGTAACCAAAGTGTGTAAAACATGACGTTAAAATCCTAGTAAATAATAAATAAAAAAAATAAACCATGTCTGGAGACCACAGTTGTGGCTATTTTTTATTGGTGTGGTTAAACCAGGTTTGTTTCTATGGGCACAGAAAAATATGAAAATGTAAATATTTGAGCATTTTCACAAAGCATACGCTAAGCCAAAATTTGTGACAAAATCATGTATGTTATTCAGAAAAATAAAAGAAAATTACAGCAGAAAGTATAGAAATCTCAGACTGTGCCATGATTTACCAGTGTAAGTAAACCTTTGCCTTAGTATAAAAAATTCCAAAAATGTGTCTTTTTACTCATTTCACTTGGCATACTTCATGCACAATTAGCTTCACACAGTATAACAGTAGTTTTATTCATTTCTTTTTTTAAGCAGCAATTTTCAGTTCTTAATGGTTGACCTGATTCAACTCTGACGGGATAACATGCCGACAATTTTCTCCAGCTCTGCCATTCACAACTCCACAGAAAAGTCAACTGAGGACAGGCACTGCTACGCCAGTGTGAGGCAATGCCATGTTTCCTCCAAACTCTAACTACATCTGCTTCTCCTTTTTAAAGCTCCTTTTTGTGGGTTGATGAATTAGCTGGTCATATTCACTTTGTGTGGAGTTTTTGAGATCTGCTATTCCCGAGTCCTTAAATGCCCCCAAACGGCTGTGAAGTACTTGAGCCGCCACAGCACAGCTTAAACAAGCAAGAAATACATCGATATGTTTTTAACAATATAGCTTTAAAAAAAAATTTAATAAAGGCTACGTCATAATGATCAGCTTCATTGGTTTTATTATTTGTAGGTGTGTGTGAGCAAAATAATTTTTACAAATCAATTCTATAAACTACAGACAAACATGAAACTTTCAATTTCAAATAAAAACATTGTAATTTAGAACATTTATTTGCAGAAAATGAAGTTTTGCAATCTGGGGCGCCAGTCCATTGCAGGGCAGACACACGGGCAGACACACAGAAGCAGACACAGACGCACACGCACACGCACACAGACACACACACACACACGCACACACACCCACACACACCTACACACACACACACCTACACCTACACACCTACACACACACCTACACCTACACACACCTACACCTACACACACCTACACACACACACACCTACACCTACACACCTACACCTACACACACACCTACACACCTACACACACACACCTACACACACACACCTACACCTATACACACCTACACCTACACACACACCTACACACCTACACACCTACACACCTACACCTACACACACACACCTACACACCTACACACCTACACCTACACACACACCTACACACACACCTACACACCTACACACACCTACACACACACACCTACACACACACACCTACACACACACACCTACACACACCTACACACACACACACCTACACCTATACACATCTACACACCTACACCTACACACCTACACCTACACACCTACACACCTAGACACCTACACCTACACACCTACACACCTAGACACCTACACACACACCTACACACCTACACACACACCTACACACACACACACACACCTACACACACACACCTACACCTATACACACCTATACACCTACACACCTACACACCTATACACCTACACCTAGACACCTACACACCTACACACCTACACACCTACACACCTACACACACAGAGTAATTTACTGTCTCCAATTAACCTGACTGCATGTTTATGGAGTCCTGTGGCAGGAAACCGAGGGGGGGGGGGTGCTTGAGCCTATCCCACCTTTTCAATGGGCTCAAGGCACTCAGTAACATCCTGGGCCAGTCCGGCAGGGCAGACACACACGCATTCACCTATAGGGCAATTCAGTGTCTCCAATTAACCTGACTGCATGTTTTTGGACTGTGGGAGAAAACCGGAGCTCCCGGAGGAAACCCACGCAGACACGGGAAGAAAATGCAAACTCTGCACAGAAAGGACCCGGACCGCCCTACCTGGGGATCGAACACAGGACCTTCTTTTCAGACCTTAAATAATAGAAAAAAATTATTATAATGAATTTTAAACACTACGATACTAATTACTTGGTTTAATAATGGTTTACTTGGGTAATTTAGTAACTCACGCTGGATAAGACTCTGGGCCAGACATAGCCTATTATGTCTTTATGTAGATCCTTGACTGGGGATTTGAACCCAGAATCCCAGTAGTAGGGTGCTAGCATATTAATTTACTTACCCTGAGAACATTTTGCTAAGCAGGGATATTATGTTATATTCCATTTTTTCCACAGAAATTGGATTTCTAATTCTTAGATTTTTGATTCTGAATAAAGTTTAAATGTGTCCCTAAAAAAAATCCAAACACACACTTGCCAACATCATAAGTAGCCTCCATGGGGATCTGGGCCCTCCTTCACTGCCTTCCTTTTTTTCTTTTCATCTCTGTGTTCACCCCTTCTGTCAACACACCGTTTAAAGGGAACATTGGACCACACGGCTGCACAAAATACTTGTTAGGACGGTTGGTGAATGCCAGCTCTTAGTCTGGGTTTAGCTTTTCCACCTGTGCTTTCCCAGCTGCAGCAAGACCTTAGCTGAACTGCTCTGAGGTTTAAGCCATTTCAGGCTATTTCACCTTCTTTTGAAGGATCTAAAAGTATTTGGAGTTGTTTCATAGCCACTTTAAGGGTTTAGGACTCCTGGCAGTGTGTTAGCAAGGCAGCCTGAGATCCTTCCAACTATGAGGCTCCAGCTGAATGCCAAAGCCATCACAAAAACTTTATACACAGACTAAGCAAGAGAGAAGTGCCAAACCTGCACATAGTTTCTCCTTGCTGCTTTTACATTCTATCAGAAATTAAAACTTTGCATTGTTGCAGCTTTTCTCTTGATTTTGTGCAGTCTGGCTTTGATGACCACAGCTACTGATTTCTTAATGTTAGAAAGTCAAAAGAACACCGGGGTGGCTTGGACAGGGTTCTTTATGTATACACAGTTGTTTTAGCATATGTGTGTGAAATCATACAGTGCATTTATACATATACAGTATATACAGCCATAACATTAAAACCACCTTCTTGTTTCTACACTCACTGTCCATTTTATCAGCTCCACTTACCATATAGAAGCACTTTGTAGTTCTATAATTACTGACTGTAGTCTATTTATTTCTCTACTTTGTTAGCCCTCTTTCATGCTGTTCTTCAATGGTCAGGACCCCCACAGGATCACCACTGAGTAGGTATTATTTAGGTGGTGGATGATTCTCAGTACTGCAGTGACACTGACATTGTGGTGGTGTTAGTGTGGGATGTGCTGGTATGAGTGGATAAGACACAGCAGCGCTGCTGGAGTTTTTAAACACCTCAGTGTCACTGCTGGACTGAGAATAGCTACACAATAACAATAACTTTACATCTACAAGGTGGACCAGCTAGGTAGGAGTGTCTAATAGAGTGGACAGTGAGTGGACATGGTATTTAAAAACTCCAGCAGCATTGCTGTGTCTTATCCATTCATACCAGCACAACACACACTAACACACCACCACCATGTCAGTGTCACTGCAGTGATGAGAATGATCCACCACCTAAATAATAACTACTCTGTAGTGGTCCTGGGAGAGTCCTGACCATTGAAGAACAGCATGAAAGGGGGCTAACAAAGCATGCAAAGAAACAGATGGACTACAGTCAGTAATTGTAGAACTACAAAGTGCTCCTATATGGTTAGTGGAGCTATATATATATATATATATATATATATATATATATATATATATACACCGATTAGCCATAACATTAAAACCACCTCCATGTTTCTACACTCACTATATATATATATTTTTCAGCATTTAGCAGACGCTTTTATCCAAAGCGACTTACACAATGAGTGGAACATGATGAGCAATTTAGGGTTAAGGGCCTTGCTCAGGGACCCAACAGTGGCAACTTGGTGGTGGCGGGGCTTGAACCGGCAACCTTCTGTTTACTAGTCCAGTACCTTAACCACTGAGCTATCACTGGTAAATATACAATATACAGTGTATCACAAAAGTGAGTACACCCCTCACATTTCTGCAGATATTTAAGTATATCTTTTCATGGGACAACACTGACAAAATGACACTTTGACACAATGAAAAGTAGTCTGTGTGCAGCTTATATAACAGTGTAAATTTATTCTTCCCTCAAAATAACTCAATATACAGCCATTAATGTCTAAACCACCGGCAACAAAAGTGAGTACACCCCTAAGAGACTACACCCCTAAATGTCCAAATTGAGCACTGCTTGTCATTTTCCCTCCAAAATGTCATGTGATTTGTTAGTGTTACTAGGTCTCAGGTGTGCATAGGGAGCAGGTGTGTTCAATTTAGTAGTACAGCTCTCACACTCTCTCATACTGGTCACTGAAAGTTCCAACATGGCACCTCATGGCAAAGAACTCTCTGAGGATCTTAAAAGACGAATTGTTGCGCTACATGAAGATGGCCAAGGCTACAAGAACATTGCCAACACCCTGAAACTGAGCTGCAGCACAGTGGCCAAGATCATCCAGCGTTTTAAAAGAGCAGGGTCCACTCAGAACAGACCTCGCGTTGGTCGTCCAAAGAAGCTGAGTGCACGTGCTCAGCGTCACATCCAACTGCTGTCTTTGAAAGATAGGCGCAGGAGTGCTGTCAGCATTGCTGCAGAGATTGAAAAGGTCGGGGGTCAGCCTGTCAGTGCTCAGACCATACGCCGCACACTACATCAAATTGGTCTGCATGGCTGTCACCCCAGAAGGAAGCCTCTTCTGAAGTCTCTACACAAGAAAGTCCGCAAACAGTTTGCTGAAGACATGTCAACAAAGGACATGGATTACTGGAACCATGTCCTATGGTCTGATGAGACCAAGATTAATTTGTTTGGTTCAGATGGTCTCAAGCATGTGTGGCAGCAATCAGGTGAGGAGTACAAAGATAAGTGTGTCATGCCTACAGTCAAGCATGGTGGTGGGAATGCCATGGTCTGGGGCTGCATGAGTGCAGCAGGTGTTGGGGAGTTACATTCCATTGAGGGACACATGAACTCCAATATGTACTGTGAAATACTGAAGCAGAGCATGATCCCCTCCCTCCGGAAACTGGGTCGCAGGGCAGTGTTCCAGCATGATAATGACCCCAAACACACCTCTAAGACGACCACTGCTTTATTGAAGAGGCTGAGGGTAAAGGTGATGGACTGGCCAAGCATGTCTCCAGACCTAAACCCAATAGAACATCTTTGGGGCATCCTCAAGCGGAAGGTGGAGGAGCGCAAAGTCTCGAATATCCGCCAGCTCCGTGATGTCGTCATGGAGGAGTGGAAAAGCATTCCAGTGGCAACCTGTGAAGCTCTGGTAAACTCCATGCCCAGGAGAGTTAAGGCAGTTCTGGGAAATAATGGTGGCCACACAAAATATTGACACTTCAGGAACTTTCACTAAGGGGTGTACTCACTTTTGTTGCCGGTGGTTTAGACATTAATGGCTGTATATTGAGTTATTTTGAGGGAAGAATAAATTTACACTGTTATATAAGCTGCACACAGACTACTTTTCATTGTGTCAAAGTGTCATTTTGTCAGTGTTGTCCCATGAAAAGATATACTTAAATATCTGCAGAAATGTGAGGGGTGTACTCACTTTTGTGATACACTGTATATGTATATTTATTTCATTGTCTTATATTGCACATCTTCAATATAGTACACTAACAGTACACTAGTTATTCTTTGTTAATTTAAAAACTGTGTACAATCTCAAATGAAAAAATGGTACCATTTTCTAAAATAAATGTTAAGTTCAAAACTATATATACTCCTTGTAATTGTGAGACTAGCTACGAATTCAAATCACTTGATCTGTCGCTCCACAGATCAGTCAGCACATGTAGGACGTCAGGGGATCAGCTGTTTTTAACTACTTCACATGGATAAATAGGCCATCTTTTGTGAAAGCTATCAATAAGGTAAAGACTGTCCACAGAACAGATCAAAGAGACTTTCAAAGCAATCAAGGATGAAGCACATATACAAGATCATCTCAAACACACTGATAATACCACAGATCTCCATTTAGTGGGAAAAAGTGTGGTGTTAAAGTGTGGTTGCCTTATGTTATGCAGATGCTTTTTAGCAGAAGGGACTGCAGTCTGGTCTAGATTTATGATATAATTATAGTGAACAGAACAGAAAGATCTTGGATTAAACACTTTTCCTCTTGGTCTGAATGCCTAATCTGTGTAATTTTCAGCCAAATTGATTCAAATCCCCAATTATTTCTTTGGGGAAAACAGGATTGGAGCTAGAAATCTAGAAATGTTCTTGATCCTCACATTAACTCTTCACATTTTATGGGCAACAAATAATCTGATTCATTTAATTAGGGTTGTTGTAATTGTTGCATTCTGGTGCATAGAACGAGTTGTGTAACTGAGTAAAAACTGATTAATATGGTAAGGGCTGGAATGAAAAGGCAGAATTTAGAAAGCCATATACTGTGTAATTTGAGGTAAATGTACAGTATTATGAGGAAAAAGAGTTTCTGTAGAGGGTATATAATATACAGTAGACCCTTGATTTACGAACGGTTTACCATACGAACATTTCGGGTTACAAAAGATCTTTTTCAACTTAATGTACAAACAAATTTCAGATTACGAACAAAAAATTCGCGAAACACGTGACGTCATGAACAAGTTGACTCCAACCGTCTCTCTCTCTCTCTCTCTCTCTCTCTCTCTCTCTCTCTCTCTCTCTCTCTCTCTCTCTATATATATATATATATATATATATATATATATATATATATATATATATACAGTATATACATATATATACATATATATATACATATATATATACATGTGTATATACAGTGTATCACAAAAGTGAGTACACCCCTCACATTTCTGCAGATATTTAAGTATATCTTTTCATGGGACAACACTGACAAAATGACACTTTGACACAATGAAAAGTAGTCTGTGTGCAGCTTATATAACAGTGTAAATTTATTCTTCCCTCAAAATAACTCAATATACAGCCATTAATGTCTAAACCACCGGCAACAAAAGTGAGTACACCCCTAAGAGACTACACCCCTAAATGTCCAAATTGAGCACTGCTTGTCATTTTCCCTCCAAAATGTCATGTGATTTGTTAGTGTTACTAGGTCTCAGGTGTGCATAGGGAGCAGGTGTGTTCAATTTAGTAGTACAGCTCTCACACTCTCTCATACTGGTCACTGAAAGTTCCAACATGGCACCTCATGGCAAAGAACTCTCAGAGGATCTTAAAAGACGAATTGTTGCGCTACATGAAGATGGCCAAGGCTACAAGAAGATTGCCAACACCCTGAAACTGAGCTGCAGCACAGTGGCCAAGATCATCCAGCGTTTTAAAAGAGCAGGGTCCACTCAGAACAGACCTCGCGTTGGTCATCCAAAGAAGCTGAGTGCACGTGCTCGGCGTCACATCCAACTGCTGTCTTTGAAAGATAGGCGCAGGAGTGCTGTCAGCATTGCTGCAGAGATTGAAAAGGTCGGGGGTCAGCCCGTCAGTGCTCAGACCATACGCCGCACACTACATCAAATTGGTCTGCATGGCTGTCACCCCAGAAGGAAGCTTCTTCTGAAGTCTCTACACAAGAAAGCCCGCAAACAGTTTGCTGAAGACATGTCAACAAAGGACATGGATTACTGGAACCATGTCCTATGGTCTGATGAGACCAAGATTAATTTGTTTGGTTCAGATGGTCTCAAGCATGTGTGGCGGCAATCAGGTGAGGAGTACAAAGATAAGTGTGTCATGCCTACAGTCAAGCATGGTGGTGGGAATGCCATGCTCTGGGGCTGCATGAGTGCAGCAGGTGTTGGGGAGTTACATTTCATTGAGGGACACATGAACTCCAATATGTACTGTGAAATACTGAAGCAGAGCATGATCCCCTCCATCCGGAAACTGGGTCGCAGGGCAGTGTTCCAGCATGATAATGACCCCAAACACACCTCTAAGACGACCACTGCTTTATTGAAGAGGCTGAGGGTAAAGGTGATGGACTGGCCAAGCATGTCTCCAGACCTAAACCCAATAGAACATCTTTGGGGCATCCTCAAGCGGAAGGTGGAGGAGCGCAAAGTCTCGAATATCCGCCAGCTCCGTGATGTCGTCATGGAGGAGTGGAAAAGCATTCCAGTGGCAACCTGTGAAGCTCTGGTAAACTCCATGCCCAGGAGAGTTAAGGCAGTTCTGGGAAATAATGGTGGCCACACAAAATATTGACACTTCAGGAACTTTCACTAAGGGGTGTACTCACTTTTGTTGCCAGTGGTTTAGACATTAATGGCTGTATATTGAGTTATTTTGAGGGAAGAATAAATTTACACTGTTATATAAGCTGCACACAGACTACTTTTCATTGTGTCAAAGTGTCATTTTGTCAGTGTTGTCCCATGAAAAGATATACTTAAATATCTGCAGAAATGTGAGGGGTGTACTCACTTTTGTGATACACTGTATATATATATATATACATATATATATATATATATACATGTATATATATATATATATACATATATATACATATATATACATATATATATATATACAGTATATACATACATACATACATGTGTATATATGTGTGTATATATACATATATACAGTGAGCAAACATGCAGACAGTGTTTTTCCAGTGTTTTCTTTATATTTTGTAAAATTCAATATTAAAAAAGAAGGTGCAGAGGAAGTGTAGTGTTGAGAAAATAAAAAAATCACTTTGTTGTGTTATAATTACTCCTGCCAGTAGCTGTCACTGTGTATCAGACAGCGGGGACAGTGAGTGAGAGAGAAGAAGGAATTCGGCTTAGTTAAGTATTCTTTCTTTTGTGCAATTATACCTACAAAATACAACACTATTGAAATAATTGTTTCTGGTAGATACATTTTATATAAAAAAAGAAGGAAATGTATTATGGTGTATAGTAAAGCACACGTACTGTACTGAAATGTGGTGTGTGTTTTATGTACAGTACTACTGTGTTGTTGTTTAATATTGTTTATTACAGGAATGTCTATTCTATAATTTAAGATTTAACGGAAAATATACTTGTATTTATAACAAAAATGACCATTTAAGACATTAGAAAGGTTAGGTAAGGGGGTGGTTTGGGAGGTCTGGCACGGATTAATTCTATTTACATTATTTCTTATGGGAAAAATAGGTTTAACTAACAAACATTTTGACTTAAGAACATAACTTCGTAAGTCAAGGGTCTACTGTATATATTGTAGATAATATATACTGTATATCTAAGGTATCTAAGTAAATTCTACCAGTCTAAGCATAAAAAACAAATTATGTACACACACACACACACACACACACAATGCATCAAAGCATTAGTCTATTTCTATTTAACATCACTGAGACTGGTGATACTTTGTTTGAGCTGAAACCCATGACCTCAGATGAACTCATTGTTCCTTTAATGCAAAAACAGTGCGGCCGCTGTTCTGACAATGTTAAAAGGACGTGACATAAAGGCATGCTTTTGATCAGTCTGAGATTTAAAAACTATTTAAAATAGCAATTCAAAACTTTAGTATAGAGTATATTCCACATAACCTCCTTTCCTGAAACTCCTGGAAGTCATCTTGAGCTCACCCCACAGGTTTTTTTGTTGTTGTTTGTTTAAGGTCAGAGGACTGGACTGGCTAAAAGCTTAATTGTATTAATTAAAGCAATTTTGTGTTCCAGTTTTGGGACACATTGTGAAATATTTGAAATGTGTAAATGTGTATAAAAATTCACACTTTGTCCAACCTTTTTTTAGTGTGTTGTATGCCTCAAAATTCAAAATGTTTATATTTACAGCCAAAATATTAAGTCAGTTCTTTGCATCAGTTACATATACTGTTGGTTCAAGAAAATGACCAAATTGCAGATTTTTTTTTAATTTTTTTAATTTTTATTTTTTTAATTGTTTTTATTACATTTACATTTTACATTTTCAGCATTTAGCAGACGCTTTTATCCAAAGCGACTTACACAATGAGCGAAACACAATGAGCAATTGAGGGTTAAGGGCCTTGCTCAGGGACCCAACAGTGGCAACTTGGTGGTGGCGGGACTTGAACCGGCAACCTTCTGTTTACTAGTCCAGTACCTTAACCACTGAGCTATCACTGGCCATTATTACAAAATGGAAATAGGATTTGTTTAGCAAACTATAAATGGAAGGCACGGTGGCTAAGTGGGTAGCACTGTTCCCTCACAGCAAGTGGTCCTGGGTTCGATCCCCAGGTGGGGTGGTCCGGGTCCTTTCTGTGTAGAGTTTGCATGTTCTCCCTGTGTCCGTGTGGGTTTCCTCTAGGTACTCCGGTTTCCTTCCACAGTCCAAAGATATGCAAGTGAGGTGAATAGGAGTAAGAAAATTGTCCATAACTGTGTTTGATATAACCTTGTGAACTTATGAATCTTGTGTAATGAGTAACCACCGTTTCTCATTACATGAATGTAACCAAAGTGTAACACATGACGTTAAAATCCTAATAAATAAATCATATATATACAGTATATATCAACTATAAATGTCTATATTTGATAATAAGTATTAATATTAGACTGATATTTGATATCAAATTGAATTTACAAAGTTTTGGACTTAATCTGTTAAAAATATGTGAAATGCCCATTTAGTCAAAAGAGCATTTTTAAGTTCAGGCAGTGATGTAGAACAAGAAGGCCTGGTGTTTAATGAGGTTGGTTAAGGTCAGAGCCAGGCCACTGGGGTTCCTTTACACAAAACTAGTCAAATCCTGTCTTTATGAATTTCGCTTTATGCACAGAGGCAGTTATAATGGAGCAGGAAAGGACTTTCTTAAACTGCTGCCACAAAGTGAAAAACATCATTAATTTTATACACCTGCTGGCAGTGGGTAATGGACAGAAATAATTAGGAGGGGTTGATACTTTTGGTTGTACAGTGTATATTAAGCTGTAAATGTATGTCATTTGAAATCAGGTGACAAATAATCCAACTTCACATGGAGTGGAAACTGGCTTTAATAATTATACTATTTTTCTGTTTGTTTATAAAAGTTGGTTGCAATAAGTGGGCTCGAATGACTGATATCTTTGACAGACCAACATCTGTCCTAACACTAGCATCTTCTTTACATGAAGCTACGCTTGTGCAAATATACACTGATCAGCCATAACATTAAGACCACCTCCTTGTTTCTACACTCACTGTCCATTTTATCAGCTCCACTTACCATGTAGAAGCACTTTGTAGTTCTACAATTACTGACTGTAGTCCATCTGTTTCTCTACATATCTTTTTAGCCTGCTCTTACCCTGTTCTTCAATGGTCAGGACCCCCACAGGACCACCACAGAGCAGGTATTATTTAGGTAGTGGATGATTCTCAGCACTGCACTGACACTGACATGGTGGTGGTGTGTTAGTGTGTGTTGTGCTGGTATGAGTGGATCAGACACAGCAGTGCTGCTGGAGTTTTTAAATACCATGTCCACTCAATTAGACACTTAGTTGGTCCACCTTGTAGATGTAAAGTCAGAGACGATCACTCATCTATTGCTGCTGTTTGAGTTGGTCATCTTCTAGACCTTCATCAGTGGTTACAGGGCGCTGCCTATGAGGTGCTGTTGGCTGGATATATTTGGTTGGTGGACTATTCTCAGTCCAGCAGTGACAGTGAGGTGGTTAAAAACTCCATCAGCGTTGCTGTGTCTTATCCACTCATACCAGCACAACACACACTAACACACCACCACCATGTCAGTGTCACTGCAGTACTGAGAATGATCCACCA